>NC_056727.1:1104062468-1104117227 GCF_019279795.1 Protopterus annectens
TTCCCGGTAAAAGCTTCTCTTATCACAAGTGTTTTCTGCGATGCATGTAAGAAAAGGTAGTGTCTCACTTTTTTCATATGCTTGCTCAGATACCATGCATCTCAGAGCAAGTGCACACTATGTAACTAGTTACTGTTAGACTTCAAAGTATTCTAAACACTAAACTCTGAAAAAACACATTGTCTCCCAAAATAGAATTTGTGCAGTTTTAATATTTGCACCCTTTTGATGAAGTTTTATGTACCAAAATAGAAAATATCTGTCCAGATTTTTGAGGCAGAATTTTCAAGTTGGAGATAGTTAAATTGCTTGATCCCGAAGTCCTTGATTTGATTCCCCTAACCATTTGCCTGCTGTGCAACTCTTAGCAGGTTACTTAACTAGACATTGCTCCTCAGCCAGTCTTGGAAAAATCCACATCGACCAGTGCTGTACCCTGGTTATCAAATACACAATTTTCAAGTTTGGCAAATTAGAATGCAGTATCAGAATATAAATTCTGAGATTCCATGGCGATACAGCGTTAGCATAGTTACCTCGCAGCAAGAGGTTCTCCCGTTCGATGCTTGGCTTGGGAGTGCCTTCTGTGTGGAGTCTACATGTTCTTCCCACAGTTGGGTAACGTTCAAAAGACATGCGTGCGTAAATGGGCATTCCTTCGTTGAAGGCTGGGTGCTGAGCTGGCACCGCGGTGTTTTGTAAAAATCTACTGCCAATCATTAGCGGACCGGAGTTCTGCTGTGGCGACCCCTTAACGGGAAAAAGCCGAAAGACAAACAACATCGGAATATAAATTCTGGACCTCTCACATACTTATAACTTGATAAGTAAAGTTGGTCTGTATGAAGCTAGGTCTGATTGGTCTGTACTGTCCTTGGGTAATACAGCCATCACAGCTTTCTTCCAAAATGTTGGCGCTTCCCCTCTTTAAAATACTGTTAAAATTGTATGTATATTCCACTGTATTCCTTCCTAACTTTCACGGGAATACCATGTGATCCTGGAAAATTTTCCTTAAAATTTATTATATACAAAACCGGTTTTCTCATTCCTCTCCTATCTTCACTGTTAATTGTTGAGTCTCTCATTTTCTTCTAAGTTTGTCATAATTAAGTCTTCATAAATATTTCCATTTGTGCACTTTCTTAATTTCCAATTTTGTCTGCTTTATACAATTTTTTATAAAATATCTAAGATCTCTCTAAAACCTCTACATGATTTCTGGTTATTTTTCTTAAGTTTGGCAACAACCTGTTCCACGTTTTGCTGATTTAAGTCACGCTAAAAGGTTTTATGCTGTGGAGTTCTCAAAAAAATAGTTTAACAACCATCTTCTAATCTTGTGCATATTATCCAAAATACTCCTTTATTTTCTCTTAGCACTTTGCAGTTGTTCCTCTCTTTCTGTGAGATTCCGTTGTTCTGTGATTTAACATTTGTTAACCCTTCTAAATTCTTCTCTTCCTAATCATATCTTTCTCAGTTTTGCTTAAAACTCCTTTTTCATTGTATCCCACTCATTAGCTATAACTTCTGAAGATAGTTTTATCTAATTCTCCGTTTTCCATTGCCCATTCTAGGTGGGAGAGCGCAAGTGTCTTGGTATTACTTAATTACTCTTTATTTTGTCTTGGGTTTTATTGGTGCATGATCTGAAATAATTTTTGTATGGGTATCAAAGCTTTCAATTTAAATGTAAATTTCTCTCGTGTAGCTCTGTTATTATACCTCGGGGAATAATTAAATTTTGTTAGTTCCAACTACTGAATTCACTTCCATTCCAGATATTTTCGTAAGTTTCTAGGTTCCCCTGATACATCCTCACTATTGCAAATCTAGTAGTAATACCTGCAGAAAGCTGATTATTTCAGCCAAAACGTTTAAGCTCAGTAATAGTTTTTGGGGAGTATAAATAAATGGTAGTGTAATCCTCCTTCCTTGCCAGTAGTCCCATACTGCCATAAATCTACAACTATTGTCTCTTCCTTTATCAGTATTGGAACTTCTCTGGCAATTAGTATTACTCACCTTTTCCTTTGTCTCGTGTTACTCTTCTTGTATGTTCCTTGGTAAGTACCAGGCTAGCTGCCCTTGTAGACTGTCTTCCAGCCTAGCCAATTTCCCTTGGTGAGAATAAAACTATGGACCTCTTGTCTGAGGGATGAGCACCTCCACTATTATGCTACCCTCCAACCCTAAATGTATTCCCAGTGGAAGTAGATACAGCACCAAGTATTTCACACAGGTTTCCTGTGCTGTGCAATGAATTTCCTAACTACAGTAGAGAGTCTATTTTTATCTGAACTAATTGGGACCTAGGGTAGTTAGAATAATCAAACTCTCATAAAACCCAAACTGCACACAGTAGATGAGCCACCAGGTCTGTTTAATCCTAGTACCTCGACATTTTGCCTTCAAGGGATATTTCTTTGTGATACACCAACAGCTTAAATAGTACTTCATTTGGAAAACATTTCAATTAAATAATTAGATAATTATCTGTAAAATCTACTGCCAATCATTAGCGGACCGGAGTTCTGCTGTGGCGACCCCTAACCGGAAAAAGCCGAAAGACGCAAATCAAATCTGTGTATTAATTAACTATTACAAATACAAATGCAGTCACTGAATACCTTCCCCCTTTATAAATATTCTTGCACTTTATAAAATGCCCCATGTTTATCAGGATTTATGACTATATACAAAAACATTTTATAACTATATATAAAAACAGCAGAGTCTACAAATTATACCCAACATGATAGGAAAATATCACTCTAAAATCTAGCACAACAAATGCAATCAATTGTTTTATTTTTTGAAAGTACATACTTTAAAATTTCATTGACACTTCTTGATTTAATCTACCTGGATATAAAGTGCCACAATTATAAATAAATGTGGTCTCCAGATAATTCAGCCTAGAGTGAAATGTGCCCCCTGTTATCTCAACCTGGGCCAAAACACAAAAGAATAAAGAACCATTACCCTCATGGACAGATGAAAAATTAGTAGCTACTGGGCTCTCCCTTTTGTTTCTAATATGCAAGAGATGTTCTCTGACTCTTATCCTGTCTTGCCTCTGTTTGCCCTATGTACCATCTCGTACTATCACATCCACAACCCAATATGTACACCACCCCACAAGATATGGAATTACATTTTCCCTTTGTTAAATATCTTCTGCCATTAATTACTGTTCCTGCCATATTCTTTATTCTTGAAAAAAAAATGCAGTTTCCACAGGGAAAAGCTTCCTGATTAACACCAATTTCTTGAAATAATATTGGTCTGTTTAATAGTTCCTTCAAATTAAAAAAAACCTACCACAGGAAAAAATTTTACTGGGAAAACTACTACTCAAAAATTCATCAGAACTAATAATTGGCCAGAGTGTAACTATATTAACAATATTTTCAGAAAGCACCATTTCATAACTTAAAATATTTTCCTTCTTGGTTTCTAGACAAGACAGTCCTCTTCTACTCATGGTCCTATTGAAACGTTCATAAACCTTCTTGGCCATCTCCAAAATTTCTCCATCATATTCTCTTTCTAAAAGTCTCTGTTCCACGTCATCTGAAGATGGCTAAATAAATATCCCTTGAAGGCGAAATGCTGAGGTACCAGGATTAAACAGACTTGGTGGTTCATCTGTTGTGTGCGGTTTGTGTGTTTGAATTTTTCATGCAGTTCTTTTTTTTTTGTTTGTTTTTTGGGGGGAATAATCACTTGCATTGAACCAGATAAAAAAAATTCTAAAAATCTTTATTCTGCACTTTGGGATTACACTTTGCAACCATTCAGCAGTTGCAGTGGACAATAAAGAATATTTTTTACATGCGAGTGGGCTACAAGCGAATACATATACCATTTACATATTCAGACTTTGATTTTTCCTGCCGAAAAACTTTGGGAGACTGTTCGGGTATTTGACACACTACTTTACTTTGTAACACTAGATTGCAAACACCACAGGAGAAGTCTTGATTCTGAATATTCATCCTGAAATCCTTTGCCAAATTCACATGCTAACTTTTCAAATGATTTTCCTGCAACATTTATATTTGTACTCTGCATGTCTAAATACAGTACCATACTTTGTCTATACATGTAAGGCCATTAACTTTCAGAAGATATTATGGGTAGCATAACCATCATAATAAGCTGCTGTTCCTTTTTACTACCCATGACTTTTTTTTTTTCCCCTCAGCGTTTGTTACATGCATACTTTTTGGTCGTCTAATCTTTTATACACTTGATTTTATCTCCATTTGTACCGGTCACATTTCTCAAGATTTTTTTTGCTTTAATGAAAATCCTCAAACTAAAGAAGTCTTCAGAACACTCCATCCCTTCACTTTAACTCTCAAAATTATGTACATCTTCAAAATTAAGTTTTTAACCCCTCCAGATAGGAACAACTGCCCTAAATCAACAGCTGCATCCATAGACATTAGCGTGGGTAACCTTAATTCACATTAGCATATGCCACAGCTTGTGTTCTCGCATGCGCTGATTTACTGCATTCCCTCAGCTTGCTCTGTCGGTCAAGTTGGTCTTTTTCGTCTCCATACTGACAGCGTGCTGTTAAGTCCTGCATGCTGCATTTAACAGTTGCAATGAAACTTGCTCATCACACAGCTCTCTTCTCTTGCCATATCTTATCTGCAAAGTATGTTGGCTTAGTTTTTACACTTTACAATTTACTTAAGGCATTATCTACTGTACTCTCTAGCAAGTTGGTATGCTGTAAAGTAGCTTGGCAGCAAGGACCCCCCCCCCCCCATTTTTCCCATTTCTTAATAGACTGCCTGTTTGTTAGTTTCAACAAACTTGTGTCTATTACATGCTGGACTCTAGCCTGTGTTAAGATATTTGTTACCCAGCCTGTTTTAAGTTATTTCTTACCTGATAGTACTACACAACAAAACCTCTTATTCTTACTATGAACAGTACATAGCCTTATTCTGTTAGATATTTTAGTGATTGTGCTTGACTCTGGGCTTGGCTCTAGCCACACCTACATAGTGCTGTAAACTCTCATAACCCCCATCCCACCATGTTGTTGTGTCTTTCGGCTTTTCCCGGTTAGGGGTCGCCACAGCAGAACTACGGTCCGCTAATGAGTGGCAGTAGATTTTTACGTGCAGAGTTGCCGGCCCTGATGCACAACTTTCAATGAAGGTACGCCCATTCGCACGTCTCCACACAGAAAGCTCTCTAGCTGAGAATCTAACAGGACAATGTCTTACTGTGAGACAACGCTACCGCAGCACCACCACCGCAGTTATATACCTCCTACATTTTTACCCCTAGGTGGCACTGCTCGCCCACTTACTGATTTTAAGATCTATATCTATTTTTTTCTTCTCTCCCAAGCTATCCCCCACTCATGCTTTCCCCACTGGCCTGCTTTGACTTGAGCTGTATTTCACCACCTTACTCCCCTCAGCCTGGTTTTCCCCTGCTGTCCCTGTACTTCAGTCACAAATCACACTTCTACTTCAGCTGGCTGGTTTCAGCCAGCCACCATGTTCTTCGTGTTTCACTGTTGCAGTCATTACATTTGGGTTATCTTCTTGCAGGTAGCCCTCAGTCGGCCCGATTGTCTTGGATCCTGTGTCGGTTGCTGTCCCTTCTTCCATGTCGTCAGGGGTATAAAACATGCAGCCGACTCCATCAGTCTTTTTTGCCGTGCGGTGCCCGAAGCAGAAGCAGTTTGCAAGTGCCGGTCAGCCAACTCCTGAAATTTTCGTTTTCGAGTTTCAGAACTGAAGTCTTCAACTAAAGCCAAGTACCCCATTGGGGATTTTCATTCGTACTGTATTCCTTGCCTAGGCCCTGACCACGATGTACCTTGCTGTCGGTTTTGTGCTTTTATTTAATCAGTGCACTATCCGTCATCTGTATATTTTCGCCTCTAAATATTTCGGATGGCTAACTGACTACCTTTCTGTATAATTAAACTGAGAACAGACTACCGGGATTCTGAAAAAACGCAAAGATAGACAGAGACAGGCCGCCGAGGTCCAAAACTGCTGACTACGCTTCCCCTAAGCCAGTCGCCGGTACTCGGTGAAGTGCTTTCGCAGCCCCCGATAACTGCTACTTCTGATTCGCAGGCCTCTACTGAGACCCATTCGGAGTCAGGTATGCCGCGAGATGCTTTACCTATGGAACCCGCAGATGTCTTTACCTTGGATGGGTCCAGAGCCGCTTTGCAGGCGCCAGCTTCTGAGGGTGTATTCAGGCCTATGGATTTGCATATTAAACAGACGCCTCCTTTACTTGGGCCTATAATTCGATCCATGCCTAAAAAACTGACACCCAGGCCACATGCTCAGGCCTCTATGCCTGAAAAACCAATAAGAATGGCTGAAGATCTAATGACTCTAATCAGGGTTAGCCAAACCCCCCCCCCCTTTCTAAGAGGCCTAGGACTGAAGTTGATTATGAATCTTCTGATCAGGATTCTGTTTCTGATTCTTCTGATGATCTGGATTTGTCCTAGTCTACTTATGAAGATTCTGATGCAGAGGACTCCATTCCCTCTGCTTCCCCTCCTGAGGATTTTTCTTTTTGGGAAACCTTACATACTCTTAAGGGATCATTTCCACTGGGAAAGCCAGGATTTTTCTGATTCGAGAAAGAGGCTTAGGGATTTCCTTCTACCTCAGCATAGGCCTTTAGCTATTCCTCCTCTACTAGACATTGTTGATGCTTTTTCCAAATCTAGTTTGGCCCCTGATTCCCTGCCTCCTGCTCTCAGAAAACCTGACCAATACTACAGGGTCCCTGAGTCCCACAAGTTCTTTTCTAAAAATCTTATTGCAGATCCAGAGACCATTTCACCGGGGCCCAAGGGCATTAAGGCTTCTACTGCTAAAAATCCTACCCCTTCTGATAGAGACTCCAGGGCGCTGAATAGATTGGTACGAAGATTTACACTTCTGCAACATTGGCCATTAGGGCTTTAAACTGCCAGTTTTGTATGTTAAAGTATCAGCAACATGTTATTGGACTGCTTAAACAGAAAATTATGTTGATTCCTGACTGTGTGGAAAATAAAGAATTACAGGATTTAATGCATTCTGCTGAACAAGTTGGAAAACATACTTTGCATTGTGGTTTTGATTCATTGTGCTCAGAAGGCATGCTTGGCTTGAACAATCTTTGCCCGATCATGTTAAAGCTAAATTGTTGGATGCTCCTTTAAATCAAGACTGCCTGTTTGGCAACAAGGCTGAGGAAGTTCTTAAGATGGACGATAAAGCTAAATCTAAGCAAACTGTTACAGATTTTTTTACAAGTTCAGCCTCCTAGATTTAGTAGGCACTGGCCCTCTAAGAATTGGTCCTTTCCAGCTCCTTCCAGGTCTTCTCAAGCCAAACCCAGACACAGCAAAAAAACGAGGTTTCAATCCCAGGGGACATGCACAACTAAGCAATGGGGGGCCTCCACTTCCAAATCTTGGAATGACTCCCCCCATGGTAAACTGTCTCAATGACTTCCTTTTAAAATTTCCAAGCACTATCAACTGACTGCCCCTTTGGGGGGAAGATTGCTCTTCATGCAAAGAATTGGGAACTCCATTACCCAGGACAAATGGGTTTTAAATATAGTGTCCCAGGGATACAGATTTCACTTCTACGCGTTGCCATCACCAAGCGGGTGGCCGGACCTACCCCCAAATCATGGGCAAAGGCCCAAAAACAAGTACTTTCTCTCAAGCATGGGGGCTATTCATCTGGTACCAGAAGAGGAAAAGGGGCAAGGTTTCTACTTGACTTTTCCTGGTACCCAGAAAAGACAATTCATGGCATCCTATCCTGGACCTGTCTACTCTAAACACCTTTTTGGAGATTCCAAAATTCAAGATGCTGACTTCAGTTACTTGCTATGCTAGGCAAAGATGCCTGGTTGGCAACACTAGATTTAAAAGAAGCATACCTGCACATCCCAATCGGGGAATCTTGCAGAAGATACCTATGCTTCAAAGCAGGCTACACACACTATCTGTTCTCTGCACTGCCCTTTGTGTGCCCAGGGTATTCACAAAGTGCCTAGCTCCAGCTATTGCATTTTGTAGGCAAAGAAATATTCAAATATACCCATACCTGGACGATTGTCTAATTCAGGCAGAAAGCCAGGACATACTTTTTGAATCATCTGGCCTTTGCACAAAGGGTTCTAACTTGTCTGGGGTACACCATAAACGAAAAGAAATTACACCTGGTACCCTGTTAACAAATTTTATTCCTGGGAGCAAGCTTGAATACAACTTCCCAGATGGCTTACCTCACGCCAGAGAGAAAAATTCATTTGACAACCTACTTCACACAAGTGGCCACAAAATCCCTGCTATCTGCAAGACAAATACTGCAAGCCTTTGGATTCGTGGCCTCATGCATTCTTCTAATTCCATATGCAAGACTGCATATGAGGAAACTACAGTGGTATCTAAAAAGCCTATGGTGTCAACATTCTCGACCTAGAAAGAATGATTATCATACCTTGCCTACGCCTGGAGTTAATTTGGTGGGCAGAGGCCTGCCACCAAAACAAGGGACTACCTTTCACACCACCCCCGGCCGCCCAAACCCCAACAGACGCATCAGACTATGCATGGGGGGCTCACCTGGCATTGAAGTGCATTCAGGGCAACTCACCTGGCATTGAAGTGCATTCAGGGCAAATGGAACCGAAGTCAAATGCACCTGCATATCAATCAAAAAGAAATGTTAGCTGTACAGAATGTTCTGACTGCCTTCAAGGACAACATTCTTCCAGGACAACTAATGGTAAAGACTGACAACAGTGTTATGTGGTAAATAAACAAGCAGGGGGTACACATTCTTACCCCTCTGCAGACTAGCCATGGCATTGTGGAACACCGCCTTGAGCTACCAAGTGAATCTACAAGCTCAATTCCTGCCAGGAAAATTAAATACACTGACAGACTGACTAAACAGAAACCTCATGGACCCAAACAATAGGAAACTGGAACCAAGGATTTTCAACATGTTGACAAGCAAATGGGGAGCCCAGATATAGACCTGTTTACCTCTCCCCAGAACTACCAATTGGACAAACTTTGCACAAGGACTCCCCACAAACAAGCCTGGAAAGTGGATGCTCTGTCCTTGAGCTGGAAAAACCTATCCGTCTATGCCCCCCCCCCCCGCCTCTGTTCTCCAAAGTACTACTAAAAGTCAAACAGGATAAACCAAGGATGATTTTGATTGCTCCAGAATGGCTGTGCCAACACGGGTACCCCCTGCTGTGCAGTGTCAGTATCTCCATGGCACCTGCCACAGACACCTTCCCTGCTGTCTGAGCAGGAGAACCAGATTTTGCACACTCAGCTTCTAACACTGAACCTTGCAGCTTGGCTAATTACTTAATCTCTCCTTTACTCTCCCTCAGCAAACCTGTGATGGATATCATTTCAGAGGCAAGTAGGCCTAGTACTAAAAACTCTTATGCTGAAAAATGGAAAAGATTCCGTGCCTGGAACCAATTTCAAGGGGTGAGCACAGCAGCATCCAATTTACCTCCGATTTTACAATACTTAACTGAGATGCTTCACAAGGGCCTGTCTTTTTTTTTTTTTCTTCTTCTTTACAATCCACGCCTCAGCCATTTCAGCTTCTTATAACACAGAACCTCCCCTCTTCTGTCATCCACTGCTCAAGCAGTTCCTCAGAGGGGCCAAACATTTGAGACCACCCAGGAGAGCTCCACCCCCAGCCTGGGACCTTTAACTTTGTCTTGGAGAAACTCAATCTATCTTCTTTCGAGCCAGCTGCTACTGCAGACTTAAAATTCCTTTCTTGGAAAACCGCTTTCCTTTTAGCAATCACTTCAGCTGTAAAGGTATCTGAATTACAGGCCCTTATGGCAGTGGAGCCTTTCATCATCTTTCATGCGGACAAGGTGTCCCTCAGAACCAATCCATCCTTCATGCCCAAGGTGGTATCCAGTGCTGCTCTTGATCAGTCCATTCATTTCACAACCTTCTTTCCCAATCCACAGAATAAAGGGGAACTGATACTGCATTCCTTAGATGTGCACAGACAACTTGGATTCTACTTGGACAGGACTAAACCTCAAAGGAAATCCTGAAAATTGCTGGTGGCATTTGCTGCAGGGGCAGAGGGAAATGCTATTTCAAAGCAAACCATTTCTAAATGGATCAGCCATTGCATTTATTTCTGCTATAAACACCATGGAAAATATATCCCCCAGGGTATCAGACCTCACTCCACCAGGGCTGCATCTACCTCTACATCCTTTCTCAGAGGCATCCTTACCAGCGACATCCTAGACGCTGCTACCAGGAGTGTTCTGTACATACTTTCACCAAGCATTATAATTTGCCAATTTTCTCTAAATCCAGAGCTGGCTTTGCCACTGCAGTCTTGGAGGGCCTTATAGCTGGCCCTAATGCTATCTAAATTCCTCCTCCCAACCATAGCTTTAGGAATCTACCCAAATGTAATGACTGCAACAGTGAAACACTAAGAACATGGTCAGTTGTGTACACTTACCATAAATGTAAATGTTAGAGTGTATTCACTGTTGCAGTCCTGGTTACCCTCCCTCCAGCCCCCTAACTTCTTTTGACTATACCTCTACTTTCTTTTACTATGCATAAAAGCCTTTTTGGTGTATTTGCTTTTTGTTGGAGGTATATCTTTGTACTTTTTATATTTAATTGCGTCCTATTAGGGGGGCACCTGACATTTGGGGCAAGAAAAACTGATGTATTGGCATCGGCTGCATGTTTTATACCCCCGATGACCTGACGTCATGGACCCAAGACTTTGTTAATCAGGCCGACTTGAGGGCTAACAGTAAATACACTCTAACATCTACATTTATGGTAAGTGTATACAACTGTACTTTCTCTCTAGCTCTTCCAGCTCCGTTCACCCTATGGGCTCACTCCACTCCCCTACCCTGCCCCAATTTTCACCCACCCCCAGTACTCCTACCTTTATTGGAACCCTAAACCCCTCTCTCCATCAACCAATCGCCTCCTTTATAGCCCCACCCTCTTTTTCCTCCACTTGCGTATCTGTCACTCCTCCTGTCCACCCTAACTCCCGAATTCATCTCCCACTACTATATCTTTACACTTCTCCACCATGCCTGGACTCCTACCTCAAACCATTCTCACCCCAACTGTCTGCATTTTAGTCTTACTCCCTTTATCTCACTACCTCCTATTCCCGCAACCTACTCCACCCACCCTTCCTATTGTATCCCCTACTCCCAGCCTCCTTTCTTATCACTCAAAAACACACTTCCACAACATATCAGTTTCACTGCTTCAACCCAACCCACTCCACTATTTCAAAATAAAATTATTTCCCCCCCTCAACTAAGTACTATACTCTTAAGCTAATACTTTACTTCCCGCAACTACTAAACACCAAATCAAAAATACTACTACCCTTCTCTTCCTCAACTACCTCTGCTTAGCTGGAGACGTACATCCAAATCCTGGACCAAACACTACCTATACTGCTAATCTCCCCATCTCAAACTATAAAGCTAACCATAAATACCTCAAATTCTTCACCATTAATGCATAAAGTTTAAGAAGTAAAGTAACCTAATTCCATGCCTGGTTGAACTACAACCAACCCGACATTGTAGCCATTTCAGAAACATGGCTAAAACCTCACATTAATGAGACTGAAATCCTTCCTCGTGGATTCCAGTCCCTCAAACACGACCACCCAAACAGAAAAGGTGGTGGGGGTAGCTTTAATCTACTCTAACCTACTATCTATCACTCCATACTCTAATCCTATCTCCACATTCAATAATGCAGAACTAATAACAGGCCTGCTAAAAGTAAATAACCACAAAAGCATAGGTTCATACTAGGCTATCTGCCCTAGGGCATTTATAAGCCTAGCCAGAGTGTGTTTGGCTTTCGCCACCCATTTTAAATTAATTTTGCTATGCCCTTTTTCGAGGTTAGTATACTGTGCCTCTGTCAGTGACACAGAAGTGATACCCGGGGTAAACCTACGATCTCCCATCCACTCATCAAGATTCCTCTTGAAGAGAGTCAATGAGGGACTCTGGAATAACCCAGTCTGGGATTTTATTCCAGAGTGAAGGGAGCCTCTGGGTTATGAATCTGTCCCTCCAGCATGTCCTATTTATTTCAGTGCTGAGGTTCGAGCGCGTAGCCTGATGGGATTTGGATTTTCTGAGGTGCAGCATATCCATTAATTCCGGGTTGGACATGGCTTTATACGTCAGGCACAGATCGCCTCTGAGCAGGCGGTATGCCACTGAGTATGCCACTGAGTAGAGCTGGAGTTTCTTTAACCAGGCAGCATATGGCATCTGTTTGAGCCCTTTGATCCTCTTGGTGAGGTACTTTTGGGGTCTTTCCAGTTGCTGCAGGTGTCTGGTAAGGTACATCCTAAAAGGAGCGTTGTACTCAATTATGGGCCTGATGGGTGAGTAGAGAGGCACAATGACCTCCCCTGATCGAGATGTGAATCCCTTCATGATTAGGTGGGCTATATAAAATGTTTTTCCATCCACTTTGGCCACGTGGTTGTCAAATGAGCGATTGCTATCAACTTGGGTCCCCAGGTCCCTAATTACTTCTGTACTTATGTGGTAATTTGTGGGCACTTTGTTTTTGCTAAAGGGGATGACTATACACTTTTTGGCGTTTAACTTGAGGCCATGGCTCTGGCCCCAGTTGTCTGTTTCTATGAGGCCCTTTTGGAGGATGCTTGTGTCGGCTGGAGAGTCTATTATGGCGCCCAGTTTGCAGTCATCTGCGAACTTGGTCAGCCACAGTCCTTCCGTGTTGGCCTGTACCTCCGAGAAATATATACCGAACAAGAGAGGTCCCAGGACTGAGCCTTGTGGGACGCCAGTTGTAACTGGTTTGGAGTCTGACATGGCTCCAGCAATTCTAACCATGTGGGTTCTGTCCTTGAGCCAGTTTGCAACCCATCTAGTGATATAGGGGTTTATATTTAAGCTGGTGAGCTTTATCTATAATTCCCGAGTGGGGTATTGTATCGAAGGCGTTTGCGAGGTCCAGGTAGGCTGTGTGGACCACCTTCCCCTTGTCAATGGCCTTGGTGACTGTTTCAAAGAAATCAACCATGTTTAAGAGGCAGGATCTGCCCTTAACAAAGCCGAACTGGGTAGGATCCAGTGTCTGTAGGTCCCCAATATCTTTATGAGGTCCATGATGATCCTTTCCATAGCTTTGCAGACCAAGCTAGTCAGGCTTATGGGGCGATAGTTTCCAGGATCCGTTGAGGCACCACATTTGTGGAGAGGGACCACTGTTGCTGTACACCACTCTTTGGGTACATATCCTGTAGTAAGGCTGAGATTGAACAGTAGTTTTATGTTTGGGTTTAGCTCTTCTTGGAGTTCATGTAGGGCAGCCAGGACACCGTCTGGTCCCATTGATGCTGTGTTTTTTGCTTTGGAGAGGGCGGCTCTTACCTGAGCATCTGAGATGTCGGGGGGGGGGAGAGCACTCTGCTGGGATAGATATTTGCCCTTTTGGTGGGGAGGGGGGGGGAGAAGTTTGCGCTGAACCTGACAGCTAGGATGTTGGCAATATCTGTGGGTTCGGTGTATTTTTTGTCATTTTGGACTAATTCTGAGCATATCTGGGAATTCCCACCCAGGTTCCTAACATAACTAAAGAAAGCCTTGATTATCCTTGGTGTCCTGTGCAATTTTTCTCTCTAAGCTGACCTTAGACAATTTTATGAGTGCCCGTAGTTTTTTGCTAATACTGATCAGAGATGCCTTCCCTTTTTGGGATTTTGCTCTGTCATGTAGTAGCTTCCTCCTTCTATTGTATAGTTTGTTTATGGCTGGGGTCCACCAGACAGGGCGTCTGCCTTTGGAGGATTGGGTCTTGGTTTTATTTGGGATTGCATGATCCATGCATTCCTGAAGGTGTTCATAGAATGCGTTTATAAAGGATTCTGCGGTCTGGGCCGTATTTTCCACAGGCCCGGGGGCTTTGAAGGATTGCACCTCGGTTTTGAGGAGAGTGAAATTTGCTTTTAGAGAAGTTTTTCACTGTGGTTTTCAGGGCAGCGGGTGGAGTCTGGATGTGAATATCCAGTGAAATTAGTTTATGGTCTGATCTTACCAGTGAGGGATACACTTCTGGTCTGGAGCATAGAGTCCCCATGTTGGTGGTGATCGGGTCCAGTATGTTTTCCCCTCTTTTGGGAGTGGTAACAAGTTGTTCCATAGCATTTGAGTTTATAAATTCTAGGAACCTTTGGGCTAGGGTGTTGGAGCTAGAGTAATGCTCCCAGTCTATGTTTGGGTAGTTGAAGTCGCCCCATATAATGGTGTTTGGAGAGACCTTCATATTTTCCAGTGTTGTCAGGAAGGCCGAGTGGGGTTCCTGGGTTTGGGAGGGTGGTCTGTAGCAGGCTATAAACTGGAAGGCAGTTTTACCCACTGTTAGTTGCACATGGATAGTCTCTGATGCTTCGTGCTGTGCCACCAACCTGGAGGTGTGGGTATCGGACGAATATTGATACTCCCCCTTTTTATGTGGTTCGGTCCAAGTTTTGGGGCCGAAAAGCATGGTATGAGGTATAACCTGGTAGTGCTGGGGTGCTCACGGGAGCCTTGAACCAGATTTCTGTTACTGCACAGATATCTATGTTCTCCATGCTGAGGAGAGTTTCGAGTGTGTGCATCTTGAGGTTTAGACTTCTGGCGTTGAGTAGCATTATTCTTAGTTTCTTATCCCTTGTGATACCTATGGAGGTGGGTTTGTCTTTTGAGCCTTGCCTAAAACAGGCACTATGGGGGTAGCAAGAGCCTTTGCCAATATCCGAAAGCCCAGGGGTGACAGGTGCAAGCCATCCCTAGAGAATCATCGTGGCTTGTCGAGCATGTCATCCCAGGCTGACAGTCATTGGATCCCCTTTGAATGACACCAATACTTAAGCCAATTGTTGAAATTGATCATCTTGTCTTCATATTGTGGCATCATTCTAGGTGAGGGTAAGATGCTACTCAAGATCAGGGTCATACCGGCCTGGGCTACATGCTCAGAGCTCCTCTGTCTCTTTTCATGTAGTCCAGGGAGGTACGTCTCAGGTAATCATTGCCTTCTATACCACCCCCGGTAACCACGCCACTACTCCTGAGGACATACTTCTCTGGACCTCGACCAATATTAAGCAGGAGACCTATATACTTGTAGATGTAAACATCGATTGGGATAAAATCAATAACCCCAATCCCACCATATCCAGCAATCTATTTAACTATACACAAATTACTAACTCCATCACCAGGCCCAATAAAACTAACCCCCCCCAGGTACCACACTAGACTGGATCCTAGCTTCCCTTCCCACTAAAATCTTAAATTCTGGCATCACACCCGACCCAATAGGAGACCACTTGCCAGCATTTATCTACCGAGCTACCCACTCCTCTCCTCACATGACACCACATCATCCACACACGTAACGTCACAAACTTTGACCCAACTACCTTCTCTAACTTCTTGAAACAAATTGGAACCCACTAAAAACCCTTCTGCTAGATAATGCCTTAGAATTTTTCCAACTCCTTCTTAAACATCATCAACTCTGTAGCGCCACCAAGAACAAGAAGTAAAAACCATATTTGCCCCTTGGCTAACCAGAGATGCCAAAAAACTTGTGCTACAAAGAGTCAAATCCTGGAAAACCTACCATCAAAACAAGCAGCCTGAAACTTTTTCTTAAATATAACTCCACAACCTTGCTAAAAAAAAACAAAAAAAAAAAAAAAACAAATCTGAGACACAGTCCTACTATATTAAACTCCAGTCTAAAAGCCCAAAATAATTCTGTAACTCCATTAATTCTCTTCTCAACCCAGGTACCAAAAGCAACCCCTACCCTGTAACCAGCAAATCTGACCCTGAAATAGCCTCTCTATTCAACTCCTTCACTAACTCCATAGTTGAAATGACCAAATCCTTCCCTAACAATAGCCCCTTCCCCAATCCACCTTTTCATCACCACCACTTACAACACCCTCTGCCTATATTCAACCTTAAACCAATCTCAATATCCTACATGAAAAAATTACTCTCCAAATTAAAACCTTGCTCCAATGCCCCTGACAATATCCCATTCTCCTTCCTAAAAATAGCCACAGATGCTATCGCTCTTCCCATTAGCATCATGATCAATAGATCCATGCTAGAATCTTATGTTCCCAAACTATGGCACACTGCCTTCATTCTACCTCTCCATAAAGGAGGCAAAAGCAATAACATCTCCAACTTCTGCCCCATAGCCATCCTCTCCTCAATTTCCAAACTATTGAAAAATGCATTCACATTCAGCTCATGCCATTCTTGGCCAATAACCAACTAATCACTCCAACCCAACACTGCTTCCGTCCAGGCCATAGTACAACCACTGCACTTCTCTCCTAACAAGAGACAGTAAATCTTACCCAGGACTCTGGAAAAAGTTTCTACTGTTCTAGATCTGTCCAAGGCATTTGATACCCTCTCCCAGTCTCCTCTCCTAAACCATCTCTCCGATCTTAATCTCTCGCAGAATACCTTATTCTGGTTCTCACATTACCTCTCCAATAGATCTCAAGCTGTAAAGTGGGGGACAGGCACCTCACCCTTCCTTCCCACCCCTACTGGATCAGGGATCCTAGGGATCCATACTTGGTCCAATGCTGTTTAACATCTTTATTAACAATTTCCACATAGCCATACCCAATACCAAAATTGTACAATATGCAGACTATTCCACATTAATCTGCAGTGCCACCAACCTCCCAGAGCTTGACACTGACCCAAGCTGCTTTCTCCACCACTGAAAATTGGATGTTTCAGAATCACCTCTCACTAAATGCCAATAAATCCAAAATACTACTATTCTCTCCCTCAACTTCCCCTCTTGATAAAATTTCATTCCAAATCATTAGCCAAAATTAACTCCACTATAGAGGTTGTTCCCTTTGCCAAACTACATGGGGTCACTATTGATGAACACCTGAAAATTTGACACTCGCATCCAGCTAAACATTAAGAAAACCCATATAAAACTTGGTATGCTATACAGGAACATCAAATTTCTCTCTCCTTCCACCAGACAAACACTTGCCACTACCTATCTACTCCCCTCACTAATGTATGGCACTCCTCTATTGACTTATCTGCCACACTCACTTCAAAATTGGAGTTCTGATATAATAAGATTTCTAAATTTGTCACCAAAGCCAAATACTCCTCCCATCACTGTATTGCCCTTAATTTGTTACACTGGCTTGAACTCTCTAACCATCTAGATTTATCTTCAGATTACCACAGCCCACAAACTAATCTTTCAACCCTCTAATTGCCCTGCTGTATGCAGTATACTTCTCCCCTACACCCCTCAGAGAACTCTCACATCTACTCACCAAAATCTAATCCTGTGTCCGAAAATCCAATTACCCTGCTGGTCAGCTCCTGCTATCCTTTTCCTTGGCAAAAAAAAAAATGGAATTCTCTTCCTTCCTCTCTAAGGACCTGTGCATACTTTGAAAACTTTAAATCTGTTACATTCCTACCTTTACTCTAACAGAAAATGCAATTGTATTCTCCCCACCTAGTCCTATAAGTCTCTCTCCACCTCTAAACCCCTTTCTAGCTATGATATATAGGCTACCACACATGTACATATTGTAAATATCAAATTTGTACCATGTATACGAATCTCTAGACCTGCTCTCTAGCATGAAACGTAATTGTAAATTATTGTTCTTTTCTATATTGCATCTGTATCTAAACTTTGTAACATGGAGCTTTTCTCCCTGGGCCTCCACTGAAAACGGGCTCTCTGAGCCCAGTGGACATCCCTGGTCATCAAACTGGAAATAATTAGTGTCTGTTCTGTTCTCCCTTCCCCTCCCATGTGTAAAAAATTGCTTGCAATTGATTAACGTTTAGCCCTATGGAAAAAAGTGCACAAGCTATATTTAAAAAAAAAAAAAAAAAAAAAAAAAAAATTTAAATAAAGGATGCTTGGGAGGCTGCAATCATATTCACTTTCCATAATTTCTAACTTTATTCTTCATTGACCTACTTGCCATTGTACCTTTTAAATTTTGCATTTCCCTCAACGCTAAAGTCTCAAAATTAATTGCTTGCACCTGCAGACAGCTTGTTTTCCATTGTGAAATACTCTGCAAAGAATCTGTTTCACTCAAACAGAATGTGAAGGTGCATTCAGCTGCAGACTTCATGACTCTCGAACATTTGCTAATGAGGGGAAAAACTAATATCTTAAACCACTTGGTTAATGCTATTGGCACAAGCTGTAATCTAGTCATTCACCTTGGTTAAAAAGGGAGAGAAAATTCTCCATATAATCAGTGCACTTTAATACCTCACCCCCACCAGCCCAAGATTTTAGCATATTAATAAACTTGCCTTTGTCCATACCTTTATGTTGTACAGTAAAGCTTGCATTTGTTAAAATGAAGTACTTGCTTTAATATCTTCAGCATATGCAAATCGTTGGAGAAAAATTCCCCATGATTAAAATATACCTTGACTACACACTAAACCTGCTTTACTGTATGCAGTGTGCAGTTTGTATCCTGTAATACTTTTGTACAAATGCTAACAAAAATTGTTTAATGATGTAATGTGGGATATGTGCTTTACAGTCTATGCACACATTTAACAAAGTTAAGAGGTCATTTTTTTCAGCAGTATTTTTTTTGTAAATCCATGTATCTGAAGTAGTTCATTTGTTCTGCAACCTATGGGTATCTGATTCGACCTCTGATCCGAGCCGGCAGCTTTACTAGCTAAAAGATCCGAGCTCCTAGCTCCTCCCCTGTACCCATAATCCCCCACTACATGCTGCCTTTCCCCAGATCGTGTTTGCCGCAGCTGAAAGAAGCTACTAGTGAAGAGCTCCTTGGGCTCAGTGAGATCTTTCCAGTGAATATTGTTAAAAGTTAGACAAAAAGTTAAATTTTTTTGTTGGTGTGTGAGTGGTTTAGTCCCTATTTGTCGAATTATAGTCTGTTTTATTTTTTTGTGGTATTTTTAGTTTATAGTCGTTGTTTTTTGTCCCCCCCCTTAGTGTCTGGGTGTGTTAGTGTGATGGCTGAAGGGCCCAAAGCCGTCTTTTCTAAGTGCACTGAGTGTGGCCATAAGCTTTCCCCGGCTGATGTCCACACTCAGTGTGTTTTGTGTCTGGGGGTGGCGCACTTATCCACTAGCTGCCAGATTTGTGCAGCGTTTAACCCCCGGGCCATCAGGGATAGGAAGAACAAGTTGATCCTGGTGGGCTTGTTACCACAGGACACTTCTTCTTCCTCTCCCTCTAAGGCACAGGCTGCTACCGCAGCCCCCGTACCTTTAGGTCCCCCGACTCTGCCTGGGACTCTATCTCCCTCTGCTGCGCAGAGTTCAGGGAAACTCGTCTGCCTCTTCAAGAGAGAAGAGGCATAAGGAAAAAGATAGGGAGAAGCACAACAGTCCTAAAAGGCGGGCTGAGACTCATCCCTCAGCCCCGCCATCTAAAGTCTCTAGTCCCTCCACAAGGGCCTCCGGATCCTCTCCCTCTCTGCTCCGTTCACCTTCTTTCGAGCCGGAGGAGGTGTACCGCTCTCCCTCGAGGTCATCGAGGTGGCCCTCCTGGCCCGCCTCGACGACATCTAGGTCTATGAGAAGCCGGACCGAAGCGGACATGGATCGGGTGATGCATTGGTTTCTGCAGACTCATATGCAGATGGGGGTGCTCCTGCTCCCCCCCCCTCAGGGGGGGGGAGTGCAGTCCCCCTTTTTGCTCCGATCACTCCTTCTCCAACCCGTTTTCGGGTTTTGGAGTCATTGGATCTGGCCCCTTTCGGAGACGGGGATTTGTCTGTGCCGATAGCTCCGGTAGCTTCGACACTGACTGTACCCTCGAGCATGTCGGATCCTAGATCTCTGGGCCGAGAGCCGAGCGTCTGATTTGTAGGGGTTGGTGTCTTCAGTGCCCTTCAGGTCGGAGCACACTTTCCTCTCTGATCCGACCGCTTCGGCTTCGACACCGATCTTTGCTTCGGAGCCGAGGAGACTGCTTTCGGAGCCTGGGGAAAGCGGCTCGCCCTCTGCTTTTGAGGTAGTGGAGAGAGTTCTGTCGAGGTCTTCCAGATCCCCAGTCCGGGCGTCTGATCCTCACGGCCCCCCCTATGCATTTGGGTCTATCCTCCATCATCCGACCACTGGGACAGCCTGCTCAAACCCTCCAGTTAGTTCCCTTAGAGGAATAGGACCCCATAGGCGAGCCCTCCTCGGATAGTCCCACCGAGGAGGTTCCTCGCAAACGGAAGTGTAAAAGGAGGCACCTGGACTCCCCAGAGTCCCTCAACAGACACGGATTTGGATGAAGGAGAAGGTTCACCAAGGTCACCACCCGAGGATGTCTCCTTTGGAGACATCATGGAAATGTTGCGAATTAGAGGGGGGGTGGTAGTCAGCCCAAAAACCTTCCTCGGACGAGTCCGTGTTTCTGGAGGCGTTTGAGGCAGGTCTGTCTACCTCCTGGCTTTCCCCTCCGGCAGACCCCCTGGTAGACTTAATTACTACCAGGGCGTGGAAGGAGCCAGACACCGTGGAGCCAGTTCCAAGATGGCCAGACAAAATTCTTAGCCCTCCCTCTGATAGGCAGGCCTGGTCTTAAGGGTTCACCTGTGGATGCCATGTTGGTGGCGGCTGCCACGAAGAAGGAACTCACGCAGGAGAGTTCCTCGGTCCACCCTCCGGATAAGGAATCTCAGGCATTGGGAAGTGGATGTTTGCTTCAGCCACCTTCTCTGTAAGGGCGCTGAACTACATGGCACACATTATCGGGCTACAGCTAGACCTAATGAAGGAATATGCTGCAGCTCCCCCGGAGACCATGACGGTCGAGGAGAAGACTTTCTCGACTCGTATGGCCACTCTCAAGTCCATCTCGAATACGTCTATGCGGCTACTCTCCCATGCTACGGAGGGAGCTGCTAGATCTAGCGGAGCCGGGGTCGTCTTGCGGCGTCATGCCTGGCTCCGCCTTTGTGATTTCGCAGAACCCTTTAAAGCGTCCTTCGCGAATGCGCCCTTTGACGGTTTTTCACTCTTTGGCAAGATCGTACGCGAGACGCTGGTCCAAAGCGAGAAGGACGGGAAGACGCTGTCTGCCGTCTGAGTCCGCTTCTCTAATCCCCAACGATCCTTTTCGAGGAATCAGAGGGGACAAAAGATGTGGTTCTGGAAGTCTCAGCAATCCCACCCAGCTTCGGACCCCTCGTCCTTCAGAGGCAGAGGAGGACAAGGTGGACGCCGGCCCAGAGGCAGAGGGCGTCCGCGTAATTTCGGGTCTAGAGAACTGTTCTCTGACAGACCCGCGCAACAGCCCTGGGGGCTTACCCGACTGTCCCTCTCTGGAGGCAGTCAGGGGGCGTTTGTCGGAGCACCTACTAAGTTGGGAGTCCATCACGACTGATCGATGGGTGCTCTGAATCATATCCAGAGGTTATTCCATCACCTTCCCAAATCTTCCTCCCTCCATGAAGCGCCTCCCCGATGTCCCACCCGATCAAAGGGAGGTGGCAGCTTCAGAAATTACGAAGCTGCTAGAAAAAGAGCCATCCAGCGTGTCCCCCCAGACAAGTTCGGATTGGGCTATTACTCCAGGTTCTTTTTGGTGCCAAAAAAGACTGGGAACTTGAGACAGATTCTAGATCTCTCTTCCCTGAACCTGTTCATTCCCAAAGAGAAATTCAGGATGGACACTCTCTTCAATCAATTTTCCCCCTCCTTCGGGAGAACGACTGGATATGCTCCATAGACCTCAAGGATGCGTACTACCACATTTTGATGGAGAGACGATCCAGGATGTTTCTCCGCTTCCGTCTGGGAGCCAGTCATTATCAATTCAGGGTTCTTCCGTTCGGCCTCATCTCAGCCCCCAGGGTGTTCACCAAAGTCATGGCAGTGGTTGCAGCCCACCTGAGACTCCAGGGCATTCAGGTCTTTCCATACCTGGACGACTGGCTCCTTACCGCTTCCAGCAGGCATCAACTGTGTGTTGCCAGGGATTATGCTCTAACTCTTGCCCAGAGTTTGGGAATTTCGGTAAACCTTCAAAAGTCCTTTCTTCATCCTGTGCAGGTTCTGGAATTTATAGGGGCCAAATTGGACACTCTCCTCTCTCGGGCCCTACTAACTCCGGACAGGGTGAACAGTTTGTCTCATCAGGTATTGGCCCTCCTTCAGAACCTGGCTCCTTCAGCAGGGTTAGTCTTGAGAGCACTAGGGTCTATGGCGGCGGCAATCAGTCTTTGTCTACACGCACGGCTACGAATGAGGATTCTGCAATGGACCCTTCAAGTCCAATGGTCTCTGTTGCTACATCCGTTGAACACCCCTATTCCCCTGAGCAGGGCTTGCAGGGACTCCCTCCTCTGGTGGCTTAGCTCACTGGAGCTGCGAGAAGGGAGACCCTTCGTAATGCCCCCGCCCCAAGCCACGTTTACCACGGATGCTTCTCGCCTCGGGTGGGGGGGGGCATTGTTCGGGCAGAACAGTCTAAGGCACGTGGACCCCCTTAGAGACCGCTTTGCATATCAATGTCCTAGAGATGAGGGCGGTGCTTCTGGTGTTGCAAGCTCTCCGCGGCCTTCTTCCTCTAGGGGCTATTGCGGTTCAAACAGACAACATGGCAGTAGTCTGGTACATAAACAGGGAGGAACCAGATCTTATCCCCTTTGTTGAGAGGCTGAGAGTTTGGGAGAGGGCGATATCCACCAACCGCTTTCTGGTAGCAATGCATATTCCGGGTCGGTCCAACATTCTGGCGGACAAACTGAGTCGTGTGATCCTCGCACCGTACGAGTGGTCTCTCAAACCATCAGTTGCGAAACAGATCTTCCTCAAATGGGGTCTACCTTGCTGCGATCTTTTTGCTTCTCCGTCCAACACAAAGTGCAGCGAGTTTTTCGCGATACTTCCCCCACCAGGGGAGATCCCCAGAGACGCTCTGGTTCATGCTTGGCCATCCGGTCTCCTCTATGCTTATCCCCCCCTTCCTCTTATGACGAAGTTCATTCAGAAAGCACGTCTGTTGGGGAGCTGAATTATCCTCATAGCCCCATTCTGGCCTCGCCAGATCTGGTTCCCATATCTGCGGTCTCAGTGTAGTTCCTCCATGGATCTTGGATCCCATTCCGGATCTGATTTTGCATCCTGCGGGATTGCAACTTCTGAACCTGGTAAACCTCAAGCTCGCGGCTTGGTTGATCAGTTCCACTGATGGCAAGGACTCCTGGCATCTCATCACCAGTGAAGGCCATTCTGGTAGCGGCTCTCAAGCCTGCTACCAGAAAAATTTACAGGAGTAAATGGAAGCGTTTTTCTATCTGGGCTAAGAACAAGGGCTTGGATCCCTTTACTGTCCCTATTCCGACGGTTCTTGATTTTCTGTCACACATTTTCCATCAAGGATCTAGTGCATCTACCGTTAAAGTACAATTGGCAGCCATTTCCCATTTTCATGTGGGAGATGGACTGGGATTTTTAGCTTCTGCGAAGATATGCAAAACCTTCTTGAAAGGCATTTCTCTATTGAAACCACCAGTTAAAACTGCGGTCCCACCATGGGACTTGACTCTGATTTTACAAGCATTGACGAGCCCACCTTTTGAGCCTGCCGCCTCAGTTCCATTAAAGTTCTTATCATGGAAAACAGCCTTTCTAGTTGCTATTACTTCAGCCAGGAAAGTTTCAGAACTTCAAGCCCTTTGCATGAAACCCCCTTATCTGATTTTTCATAAGGATAGAGTGTCTCTCAGGACTAACCCTTCCTTCTTACCAAAGGTGGCTTCAGAGTTGAATATTAATCCGATTTACCAGTGTTCTTTCCCAACTTTCAGAGCAAAGGGGAATACAAATTACACAAGTTGGATGTACATAGACAACTACGTTTTTACTTGCACAGGACGAGGGTTACTCGCAAGGCTGATCAGTTGTTTGTGTCCTTTGCCAAATCTGCTATGGGTAGAGCTATTACCAAAGTTACCTTAGCAAATTGGATTTCACAGTGCATCATTCCTGCGTATGTATCCTCAGGTAAACCTGCTCCTGTCGGAGTCCATGCCCACTCAACCCGATCCATAGCCACATCAGCAGCCTTCTGGTCCAGGGTTCCTCTGGACGACATATGTTCAGCAGCTACTTGGTCCTTTTCCCATACATTCATTTCTCATTATAAATTGGATACGATATCCAGGAGTAGGGCTTCCTACTGCTCCACGGTGCTTCGGAATATCCTTCCTTAAAGGCTGCCCAAGGTTTTAGGTAGCTGGGGACTCTGTCCCACAGGTTGCAGAGCAAATGAAGTAACTACTTCAGATAAAGAAGTTATGTACTCACCATAACGTTCCATCTGAGTAGGTACTTCATTTGTCTGCAACCGACCCCCCCCCCCCCCCAAGCCCTCAAAACATTTCGTGATTCCTGATTGTGATTATTTCATGAGTTAGGCTTTATTTGGTCCTCTGTTGAGGGTATTAGTTGTTGGATTAAGCAAACTCAATCTGAGGAAAGGCAGCATGTAGCGGGGGATTATGGGTAAAGGGGAGGAGCTAGGAGCTTGGATCTTTTAGCTAGTAAAGCTGCCAGCTCGGATTCGAGGTCAGATCCGATACCCACAGGTTGCAGACAAATGAAGTACCTACTCAGATGGAACGTTATGGTGAGTACATAACTTCTTTTTCACAAATATGATTGCGTTAGTCTCTCATTTATTCACTAATTTCACTGTTGCTGATCTTTATGCTCGTCACCTTCTCCCAACACCAGAGTCTGGTTCAAATCCTAGGTACTGCTGATTCTTTTAGTCTACTCCTATGATTTTTTTTTCTGTCTCAGGCATTTTCCTTGGAAACACTGGGAAAGGTTTTACTGGCTAAGTCTCTCTAAACTTTTAGAATGCGAAACAGATTCCCCTTCTGCTTGTTGGCTCACTTTGTTGGATAAACTTCCTACTTGGCTTGTTCTGCATTAAAAATGTCTGATCCTGCAGGGAAAACTCTCAAGCTGTTGCCCATCTCGCGTCTGCCTCTCAATTTTCTGATTACTGGGGTAAATTTGCTACTCTTCTGCCTAGTGTGCAGTGGATAATCCATTTTCCACAAGCACTCTGCTGTCTCCAGTTTTTAATACTTTTCTCTCCTTCCCACAGTTTTGTCAGGATCACCTCTATCTGCTGGTCTACTTGCTGGTCTGATTACAGGATTCTCATGGCCAGGGTTGGAGCATGCACTCTACCCTTTCGGTTAACAAATGCTGCTGTAGAACACCAGTCCCTTTTTCTTTTGTGCTTCACAAAATTAAGTGTTTTTTATGCACTTTTAACTGTACTGTTTTTTGTGGGTTTTTTTTTTATACTGCTAGTCTTGGAAAAGCCTTCATTTTAATCTCTAAAATTTTTGCAATTTTCAGTTCATCTGAACAGCTAGTTAAAGCTGCTTCCATTTTTTACAGCCTTTTTGGAGTTCATTTTCCTTCGGTATTTCATTAAATGTACTCCAGAAGTGATTGAAATCAACTTTTACATTTAAATTGCTGGAAAACATCTCTTGAACCAAAGCTGAAGCTTTATCTGTTTTTGCTAATTAGAATCCTTACCATACAGAGTTTATTTGTTTTTTTTTTACTTTTAGTTTCTCAGTTTCTCCTTTGCTAGCATTGTACTTAGTAGCCAGTAGCTCAATTTTACCCCAAAACCGTTTTAGTGGCACTCGTTTTCACAATGGGAAAGGTGAAATTTGCTGTTCAGTATGCAGCCATCTTTGAAGTTCTTCACTGTTTACTTGTGAACCCTATATGAAAGGAAATGCCAGTTGCACAGCTTCACGGTTTTTGGGATAATATAAACATCTGACACGCTCTTTTTCCCATAATGTAGAATTCACCAGATAAACCTCATTCTTGAATTTTAATCTGTATGTCCTCCCTCGAAGACATTTTTTTAATTGTACCCTACCACTGCATCATAACTACGTTATTTTCATCGCTAGCAAAAAGGCACTTAATTGGAAAAATAGCCCCCCCCCCAATTTTAGTCAAATCACCTAAACCCTTACTTTTTATGTATGGTCCTTCCCATTTCCTTTAAGTATCCATTCAAACGCTTCCCTCATACATATTTTGTTCTTGGCAACTACAACTATAGCCTCTGCATATGCCAAAATACTGGAATCAGCGCCACCTTTTGCATAACGTATGTAGCATCTTTCATTTTATAAGCTACTTCACTCTTTCCCGCAAATGCAAACAGTGTGCCGCTTATGGGGCATCCTTGTTTACCACACTTAATGCATATTTTTTTTAACTCTGCCATCCTTTCATCAGCACTCTGTTGCCCCCAACAACTGAGTGGGCATAACACTCAGTCCGTTTTAATATGCTGAGAAATGCAGTACTAATTTTGTTACCTATTCCAAACTTGTCCATAAAATCCCACAAAGTGTTGTCCTAATGTGTCAAATGCCTTGCTAATATTGCCTACCAGAAGTTTCATATCTTCCCTTTTGCTTGTATCATCCACAATTTCTTTCACAACCAGTAATAATTCTTGATATACGCTTCCTTTTATACCATGTATATCTTCTATAACATCCCGCATCCTCCATTCTCCTCTGTATTAGTCATAAAAATGTTGTAGTCTTCTAACTTTAGTGTGGTACCTCCAATTCTTTTCGTTCTTGTGCATCTCCCCATATAATATCCCACTAAACTCTTCATAAACCTTTCCTTCAACCATTTGTTGAGAACATTTACAAAATACTCTTTGCCAATCCATTTAAGTTCTTGTACATTCCGTACCCATTAGTCTGGACCTGAATTTTTTTCAAGTTCTTCCTTAACATTTTCTGGAATTTTTTTCTTACTTTCCATTCTGTTTTCCTTTTTACTCTTGTACCTTTTTCTACGTGGTGTAGTACAATACTCAACATAATGCTATAATACTAAATGTGTTTTGTCTACTTCACAGCCACAACAGTTGACCTTCCCATCCTTACCAGCACTACATATGGTATTTTTACTTTTATGCAGCACAGCCACTCCAGAACACCATTTACTTCTCGAGTTCCGTGTTATATTTTCACCCACAATTTTCTGTTGGTCTTTCTTCATTTGTCTGGAATCATCCTGTAACAAAATTACATCTGCATCAAATTAGCACACCTTTCCAGTATCCCTATGCTTCTCCGCGTTAGAAATGGAGCATGCATATGCATAGCATGCATTTCTGATCAGATTTATAGAGTACTTACTTTGGGTGGCTGAAGAGTATACTGTCATTGGTGTGACAGTTTCACTTTAAAGCCTTTTCCTGAGGCCATTTAGTAAGACCCTAAGAAGTGCATTTACTGTTTTTTTTCTCCCCTGTATAGGTAGCTGATCTTATCTTGATTTTTTTTTTCCCCTGTATAGGTAGCTGATCTTATCTTGATGGCATAGCCAGATGTGCTGCTAGGACTTGTTCTTCAGAACCATGTCTTGTGTTTTTGTTGGCAGTATCTCGTTAGAAACACTGGAGGCTATTGCATATGGATGCTGGTTCGTTTCATAGCTTCTTTCCCTTTTCACATTGGGATTTTCATGTTTATCATTGCTGTATTAATACATGTTTGCAGTCCTCAGGAAGCAATAGAGGGACGTACAGAGGGAATCTAATCATCTACTTGGATGATGTGGGCAGTCTGCCATCAGAAGGGTGTTAACTTTCCCTATTCTATTACTTTATAAGGACCTGTATGGGGTAATTTTGGCTCCAATGGCCATAATCCCTTTTCTTAGGGTGTGTCCCAGTCATGAGTATGTTTAGACTTCAGGTGTGAGGTGATCGTTCTTACAGGGCTAGAAATTAGTGCCTGCAGGGTGGTGATTTTTCCTGTATGTTTTTGGGACTGTGCAGGGTTTGCCACTATTGAGTCTTGCCTGTTGCTTTTGGGCAGCAGTCTCCCACCTCGATTGCTTATCTGAAAGTATGTAGATGTTCATCGTGCATACAGCTGCAGTAATCACAGATGGGTTTTCAGCCGTCAGGCGGTCCCTCGGTCGGCCGAATTCCAAAGTCTTGGTCCGGCGTCGGTTGTCGTCGCTTACTCTTCTGACGTCAGTA
Organism: Protopterus annectens; assembly: GCF_019279795.1. NCBI lineage: Eukaryota > Metazoa > Chordata > Ceratodontiformes > Protopteridae > Protopterus > Protopterus annectens. The sequence continues at coordinate 1,104,090,685 of NC_056727.1, forward strand.
AGGCCAGAGTATACAAGACACAGCCGACGCCATGTTCTTCAGTCTTTTTTGCCGCGCGGTGCCCGAAGCAGAAGCAGTTCGCAAGTGCCAGTCGGCCAGCTCCTGAATTACAAAAAAAAATTGGAACCAAAGTCTTCTTTAAAGCTAAGTACCCCGTTGGGGAAACTTTTCTTGCCTCAGACCGATGTCAGAAAAAGTTAATAATTGTATTTCTTGTGGGAAGCAAATACTGCATAAGGATTTCCATTCCCTTTGCATACCCTGTTTGGGCCCAGACCACGACGTCTCGGGCTGTCGCTTTTGCGCTACCTTCAATAAACGCACTATCAAGCGTCGGGCGGAGTTCGCCCAACTCTACTTTGGTAAAGCTTTTGATTATAAAATGTCGTCAGACACACTGACTACCGTTTTGACCAAAAAACGCAAGGAAAAGGACCGACACCACGCCAAAACAGGCTACACGTGGTCCGGTTCTCAGCGAGACGCCTTTGCAGTCCCTGACTACCGACTACACTCCTTTGGCGGTGTCCTCTGTACCCGAGACCGCTGGGTCCTCGGCCCTCTCCCAGACTACAACCGAAGCCCCTGCTAATGTCGAGCCTTCTAATGTGGACAGGTCCACCTTCACCCATGGTGTATTTAGGCCCTCATCATCTTTTTCAATAAAGGCTTTTACTAAATCCAAAGCAGCCAGGCATCCCACGAGGCCTGTTGCACAGGGCCCATCTCCTGGACCCATGCCTAAGAAACAGATGCTTAAAATGGCTGAGGATTTAATTACTCTTATCAGAGGTTCTCAGCCCCCTCCTGACAGACCCAGAGTGGAGGAAGAATCTCCCTCTTCTGATCAGGGATCCATTTTATCAGAACATTCTGATGCAGAGGAACACTCTTACTCCCCTTTTGAGGATTCAGATGCAGAACAGTCCATTCCTTCTGTATCCCCTCCTGAGGACTTTTCCTTTGGGGAAACCTTGCACACTTTGAGGGAACACTTCCATTGGGAAGGCCAAGACTTTTCAGATTCCAAGAAAGGACTTAGGAATTTCTTTGGTTACCTCAGCACAGACCTCTGGCTATACCCCCTGTTTTGGATGTACTGGATGATGTCTATTCGGAGGCTTGCCTTAACCCTGATTCTCTGCCTCCTGCCCCAGCAAAACCTGATAGGTATTAGAGTACCCAGCTCTCACCAATTTCTCTACAAAGGCCATAATGCTGACCCTGAAACCATTTCACAAGGCCCCAGGGGATTAAAGGCCTCCACTGCCAAGAATCCACTCCCTGCAGAAAGGGAATCCAGATCTCTAGAAAGGTGGGGTAAAAAGGTATATACCTCGGTCACTCTAGCCATGAGGGCCTTAAACTGTCAGTTTCATATGATTAAATATCAACAGTACCTGTTGTCACAATTAAGGAACAAAATGTCTCAACCTGAACAACCAGATTTAAGAGTTGCAGGATATGATGCATAGTGCGGAGCAAGTGGGTAAACACACCTTACAATGTGGTTATGATGCCCTAGAGGCTTCCAGTAGAGCGGCTGTTACAGGATCAGTCATTCGCAGACATGCCTGGCTTAGGGAACAAAATTTACCTGATCATGTGAAAGCTAAACTTCTTGATGCTCCTTTACAAAAGGATGTACTATTTGGTACTAATGCTGAGGAGATACTACGGAAAATGGAAGAAAAAGCCAAATCTATGCAGACTGTCAAAGCTTTCTTACAGGTCCAGCCACCACGATTTAGCAGAAATTGGCCTTCAAAAACTGGTCCTTTCCAGCCACTGACAAGCCCCAAAGAGGTAGATACAGGCACAAGGGGCAGAGGGCAATCACAAGGATCATATAGAGGCAGACAATGGCAATCTCCAGCACCAAGAGGTGGTGAAGACAGTGCACAATACAGGAAGCAAACCCAATGACTCCCTCATTTCCATGCCAAGCAAGTCTCAGCTGGCAGCACCTTTGGGAGGGAAACTAGCATTATTTGCAAGCAATTGGCATATTGTCACAACAGACAAATGGATACTGGACATTATAAACAGAGGCTACAAATTTCAATTTCACACTCTTCCAAAAATGAGAGGCATGCCAAACCTGCCACAAAATCAAAGGGCAGAGGCACAACTGCAAATTTTAAAGCTCCTAAACATGAGAGCTATACAAAAGGTACCTACACACCAACAAGGTCAAGGTTTTTATTAAAGACTTTTTCTGGTACCAAGAAAAGGAACCGACTGGAGACCCATTTTGGACTTATCCATTCTAAACACATTCCTACTTGTACCAAAATTCAAGATGCTCACATTAAAGCAACTTCTTCCCATGCTGGGCAAGGAGTTTTGGCTGGTAACATTGGACCTCAAGGAGGCATACCTGCATGTCCCAATCAGACAAAGCTGCAGAAGATACCTCAGATTTCTTGCAGGTTCAATCCACTATCAATTCTCTGCATTGCCCTTTGGCTTATCTACTGCGCCCAGAGTATTCACAAAGTGCCTGGCGTCAGTGATTGCCTACTGCAGACTTCAGGGGATACAAATTTATCCTTATCTGGACGACTGCCTGATCCAAGCGGACAGCAAACGCATACTACTGGAACATCTGGCATATGTGACACTGTTACTGCTTTCTCTGGGGATATACCATCAACAAGGAGAAATCAAGGCTAACACCATCTCAGAAAATAACCTTCCTGGGTGCCAACTTGGACACAAACACCCAGATGGCATATCTTACGCCAGAAAAACAAGGGCAACTATCTCAGTACTTCGAAACACTAGCAAAAAGTACCAGGCTTACTGCAAGGAAAATCCTGCAGGCTCTGGGATTCATGGCATCTTGCATTCTTCTAATCCCATGTGCAAAGCTGCATATGAGGAAACTTCAATGGTACCTAAAAATCTATGGTCTCAACACAGTCACAGTTTGGAAGCAATTATACCAATAATTCCATGTTTGCAAAAGGAATTTCTATGGTGGGCCCAAGCATGTCAAGTAAACACAGGCCTTCCTTTCTGCAAGCCTCAAGCAAAACAAGTCATAACCACAGACGCCTCAGATTACGCCTGAGGGGCGCACATGAAGGACAGGTGCATTCAGGGCAGATGGTCCCAAAAGGAAAAGCACCTTCACATCAAGCAAAAAGAAATGCTAGCAGTAATAAATGCAATTACAGCTTTCAAGGACTTCCTGCATCCAGGACAATTACTGATAACGGACAACACCACAGTAATGTGGTACATAAACAAACAAGGAGGAACACATTCATACCCCTTGTGCAGACTAGCCATGACTCTTTGGAACTTGGCTCTGGAAAGACAAATCGAACTTCAAGCACAGTACTTGCCAGGACTGGAAAACACACTGGCAGACACTCTAAGCAGAAATGTGACAGATCCACATGAATGGAAGTTACATCCTCAGGTGTTTACAGAGATAATCCAAGCGTGGGGGAGGCCAGACATAGATCTTTTTGCCTCCCACAGGAACCATCAACTGGAAAAGTTTTGTTCAAGGACCTTTCATACAAAGGCCTGGAAAGTGGACGCCCTTTCATTCAGTTGGACAGCATGGACAGTTTATGCATTCCCACCTCTGCCCCTTCTGCCCAAGGTGCTTTTGAAAGCAAGAACAGACAAACCGAGGATGATACTGATTGCTCCAGATTGGCCAAGGCAACACTGGTATCCACTCCTGAGGAGCCTAACACATATTCCTCCCTGGTCCCTGCCTCTAATGCCTCTTCTACTGACTCAGAACAGCTACAAAACTCTTCACAGTCAGCTGAAAACACTCAACCTCGCTGCATGGAAAATTCCTTGACACCACAACAGTCCCTACTCTCCAAGGAGGTGCAGGATGTCATTCTGGAGGCCAGAAGACCATCTACTAGAAAAGCTTACTCCGTAAAATGGAAGCGGTTTTGCTGTTGGAATGAGAAAAGAGGCCAGGACCCTAGAAAATTGAACTTGCCTCAGGTTTTACAGTACCTAGCTGAACTGCTGAACAGTGGACTTTCATTTTCTTCCATAAAAATACATGCCTCAGCCATTTCTGCAGAATTCAACACGGATCCTCCTTTATTCTCTCACCCACTCTTACGACAGTTCCTCAGAGGGGCTAAGAATATAAGACCTCCAAGGAAGCAACCAATACCAGCCTGGGACCTTAATTACATACTAGAAAAATTAACAATGCCTCCCTTTGAACCTGCTGCCTCAACAAATCTGCAACATTTGTCCTGGAAAACAGCTTTCCTTCTGGCCATCACTTCCGCTCGTAGGGTTTCTGAACTACAGGCCCTCATGGCGGTGCAGCCCTTCCTCATCTTCCATCAGGACAGGGTTTCCCTTCGTACCAACCCATCTTTTATGCCAAAAGTGGTATCCAGGGTAGCCTTAAATCAAGCCATACACCTTCCTACCTTTTATCCTAACCCTCAAAACAAAGTGGAGAGGCTGCTTCACTCTTTAGACATCCATAGGCAGCTACGTTGTTATTTGGACAGAACAAAGTCCTTCAGGAAATCAGAACAACTTTTTGTGTCCTATGCCGTAGGAGCTCAAGGGAAACCAGTTACCAAACAGACCATTTCCAAGTGGATTGGCCACTGCATACGGTTTTGTTATTCCTATCATGGGAAATCTGTCCCTACTGGTATCAGATCTCACTCCACCAGGGCCACAGCCACCGCTACAGCCTTCCTCAGAGGTGTTCCTACGAAGGATATTTTGGAGGTGGCCACTTGGAGTTCTGTACATACCTTCACAAAACACTACCACCTGCCCTTATATTCCAGAACAAGAGCAGGCTTTGCCACTGCTGTTTTGCAGGGCATTCTGGCTCAACCCAGTTCCTCATAGTGCCTACCACTCTATGCGTAGCTTTGGGACTCTACCCATCTGTGATTTACTGCAGCTGTATGCACGATGAACATAGTACAGTTTTGTACCTACCGTAAATGTAGATGTTCGAGTGCTAATACAGCTGCAGTACAGGTTTCCCTCCCTCCTTCCCCACTTGGTAAAGGCATGGGGCCTAACAACCTCTTCATACCACCTGACTGGGTTATCCTATGTTTTATTTGCTTGCTTACACTGATTTTGCATTACATTGCATTGCTTGCATATGTAGATAAGCCTTATTTATGTATTGCCTTCCTTTTGGGGGCACCTGACATCTGGGGCAAGAAAGACTGAAGAACATGGCGTCGGCTGTGTCTTGTATACTCTGGCCTTACTGACGTCAGTAGAGGTAAGCGACGACAACCGACGCCGGACCAAGACTTTGGAATTCGGCCGACCGAGGGACCGCCTGACGGCTGAAAACCCATCTGTGATTACTGCAGCTGTATTAGCACTCAAACATCTACATTTATGGTAGGTACAAAACTGTACTTTTTGTGTGATTCCCCCATAATGGTGACTGTGATTGAACTCGTATTACTGGGTTAGCAAGAAGTCTGTGTGCTTGTGGGTCAAATCACTCAGTGTGTTTAGATTGTAAAAGGGGATTAGTTGAGGGGTTTACTCCATCCTCTAAAAGACTGAATCACTGTGGCAGTTATGAAAGATAGGAACCAAAAACAGCATAAATCCATGCAACTACAGCGAAACTAGGAAACCCAAAGGCGCATGTAGTGAGTGAAACACTTGCTTAGGTGTACTAAAGATAAAACGAACTACAAATGACAAAAAAAAAAAAAAGGTTTAACAAACCATAAATAAACTGTTCAGTGCTTTCATCCTTTCCCAACTGGGACTTTATCAGTACTGTGTGCCTTTTGGGTTTACCAGTTATGAAAGTTGCTTACTTAATACTAGACCTGCTTAAAGTCTCTGTCCATTAAGTGAGCCCTCCCTCCATCCCCCTGTTTGAGTGGTGGAAGGTCTGATGTTTATCATATGATTTACTGCTTCAGTAGCCTTAGCTGTATGGTTTATATCCTGCATAGGGTATAATAACTGGCCAGTTTCCACGCACTCAGTCTATTTGTTTGCTCACAGAGCTAAAGAGAAGCAACTGTTGGGCACAAAGCCTTCTTGATAACTGAGGGAGGAAGGCTAGAACCCTGAAAGAGGACAATGCTAAGTAATTAAAACTGGAAGTCCACACCCTAGCAACTAAATCCATCCAAAAATAAGGGAATTGGAAGTAACATCTGCTGTAGCAGTCATCATTCTAACTTCTATTGTTATGGTAAGTTTACTTGCACGGCTGTACTAAGCTCATTATTTGATCACTGATAAAGTAGCCTTAGCTGTACAAATAGACTCCCATAGCTTGCACGGACTGGGAGGAGGAAGGATGATGCTCCATTAGCTGCTGGCGAATTGGTCCTAACAAAGCATGCTCTAGACTAGAAGGAATCTCTTTTGTATTGATTTGTAAAGGTGTTGCATTGGACCAAGTTGTTGCTTCTACAATACTTCTAGAATCAACCTCTTTCCAAAAAGCCACGGATGACATCCAGGCCCTGGTAGAGTGAGCCTTGACCCCTTCTGGAATTGCCTTGTAATGTGGATATAACAAAAGGTAATAGATAATCAATAAATGATCTGAGTTTTTCAGTTTTAGGTTTAAGATATCTGAATTCTGTGGACATAGTGTGTGAAAAATCTTTTCTCCCTTGTTTTTAGGTTCTGGAAAGAAGTTAGGGGGTGGATAGCGTGGCTCAAAGTAAACTGATACCACTTTTAAGCGTAAAAGGAGGATTCGTTTTTTAGAATACCTTATCTTTGTGAAAAATGAGATGAGGCTGTGACCCAACATAAGTGCTTGCAGAAGTCGAGAGATTGGTGAAACTGTTTTCCATGTTAAAATGCTCAAATTAGCCCAATGAACTGGTTCAAATGGAGCAAGAATTAAATTTTTTTCCAAAAACAGTTGAGATTGCAAGCCTCTGTTTTCTAGGAGGCCTCGTAAGTAACAACTGAAAAATTTCTTTTGCTAGTATGATTTCCTAGTAGCTTTGTCTCCTTTAGTACCTGCTACACATCCTCGGAAAATAGGTTCATATGTTGGTGCTAGGCTATCGGCCCTGGGGCTTATACAAGCCTAGCAGTAACACAATTCCCTGGTTATTTCTTCCCACAATATTTACCTCCTGGACCCCTGTCTGTCAGGGTGACTGGCATGATCCCTGAGGTGAAATTCCTATGGCATGATCCCTGAGGTGAAATTCCTATCTCCCATCCAATCGTCAAGGTTCCTTTTGAAGAGGGCCAAAGAGGCGCTCTGCTTGACATGTATGGGCAGTCTGTTCCAGAGTCTGAGGTGTCTCTGGGTCTGGAACCTATCCCTCCAGCATGTTTTGTTCATTGTGATGACTAGGTTTAGATCTCTGGAGCATGTGGCTCTGAGCGGTTGGGATTTCTTTGTGTAGCATGTCCAACAGCTGTGGGTTTGATATGACCTTGTATGTTCAGCAGACATCACCTTTGAGTAGACTATATACGACAAAGTATAGCTGGGTTTTTTTAAACTTCAGCATAGGGCATCTGCTTTTGGCCTGTGATTCTTTTAGTGAGGTATTTCTGAGGCCTTTCCAATTGTTGCAGATGTCTTGAGAGGTACATATCAAATGGGGCGTTGTATTCTATAATGGGTCTAATGAGGGATGAGTACAGTGGGACAATGCGCTTTTTTTCTGGTTGAAACGCCCTTGGTGAGGTGTGCCACATACAAGGATTTCCTGACTGTTGTGGCGATGTGGTTATCGAAGGTGAGACCAATGTCCACCTGTGTCCCCAAGTCTCTCATCACACTTTCGATGTTTAGTGTACTGCCACCTACGTGGTAATTCACAGGTACATGTTTTTTCCCCAAAGGGGATAACTATACATTTCTTGGCATTGAGCTTGGGCCCATGACTCTGGCACCAAGCATCTGTTTCTGTAAGGCCATTTTGTAGAATATCCACATCATTTGGGGATTCAATAATGGCTCCCAGTTTGCAGTCATCTGCAAACTTTGTTAGCCAGAGTCGTAGTGTTGGCATGTACTTCAGAGAAGTAGATGCCAAATGAGTGGTCCCAGGACTGAACCCTGAGGTACTCCACTTGTCACTTCTCTGGAGCTGGATTTGGAGTCTACTACTTTTACATTGTAGGTTTTGTCAGTAAGCCAGTTGGTAACCCATCGAGTGATGTAGGGATTAATGCCCAGCTTAGAAAGTTTATCTAAGATTCCAGAGTTTGGGGTGGTGTCTAAGGCCTTGGAGAGGTCCAGATAGGCTGTGTGGACAGTCTTACCCTCGTCCACAGCTCTGGAGACTGGTTCGAAGAAGTCCATCAGGTTCAGGAGACAAGATCGGCCCTTCATGAACCTAAACGGGGTGGGGTACAGTGTTTGATGGTTGCTTAAGGTCTTTGTTTACAAGTTCCATGGCCCTGCAGATCAGACTCGTCATATTGAGGGGTGGTAGTTCCCAGTGTCCAAGGTGGATCCCCTCCCTTGTGGAGTGGGATAACTGTAGCTGTGCGCCACTCAGGCACGCAGCCTGAGATGAGGCTATGATTAAACATGACACTTGGGTGATGTGCCAGTTCATTTTGTAGTTCATGTAGTACACAGCCTGGGATGATGTTTGGTCCCATGGATGCTGTATTCGTAGCTGTGGAGAGTGCAGTTTTTACCTGTGCGGCCGTTAACAGAATTTGGCAATCTTACAGTACTGAGATGGACCCACCTTTAGGGGATGAGAGGGGGCTCAAGTTGGCAGTGAATCGATCTGCCAGGATACTGGCAATACCCTTGGGATCAGTATATTTAATGCCATTCTGTTGTAGCTCAGAGCAGATCTGAGCATTGCTATTTAGATTCTTGACATAGCTGTAGAATGCCTTGTGGTTGTCTCTGGAATCTTTCGCAATTTTATTTTCGTAACTAGCTTTGGAGGATTTTATGAGGGATCTCCGCTTCTTACTGAGGCTGGTAAGGGAGTTTTTTGCATCCTGGGATTTTCCTCTTTTCTGCAGCAGTTTCTTCCTTTTTGTTGTAAAGTTTGTTTATGGCAGGGGACCACCAGATTGGCTTCCTTTATTTGGAGGAGAGCATCTTGGTTCTATTTGGGATAGCACGATTCGTGCACGAGTGGATATCCTTGTACATTGCCTTGGTGTAGGATTCAGCAGTCGAACTTTCAGTTCCCGTTCACATGGGTGTCTTGAGGTTTGTCACTTCTGACTTGAGTAGCATGAAGTGGGCTTTGAAGAAGCTATTGTACGGAGGTTTCCTTACTGGGGGGTGGGATGTGGATGTCAAGGGTGGTTAGCTTATGGTCAGACCTAACCAACAAGGGGGTGACCATAGGTGTGGAGCATTGATTTCCCATGTTGGTAATGACCAGGTCTAGGATATTGGAGCCCATGGTGGGACTATGGATTAGTTGATCCAGGGCATTGGAATTTATGAATTTCCAAAACTGTTGGGCAAAGGTGATGGTACGCAAGTAGTTTTCCCAGTTAATGCCAGGTAGTTGAAATCACCCAGTATTAGGGTGTTTGGTTGTATCTTTATTTTCCAGTATGTTTAGAAAGGTGTAGTGAGAATCTTTGGGCATGGTGGGGGGATCTGTAGCAAGCTATAATTTGGATTGCAGTCTTACATAGTGTTAGTTGCACCTGGAGAATTTCAGACTCCTTGTGTTGTGCAACTAGCTTGGTGGTGTGAATATGGACACTCTTCTACCTTTAGTGTTTCGGTTCTGGTTTGGTGGCTGAAAAGTGTGGAGAAAAGGGGCAACAGGTGCAGTCCATCTCTGGCAAAGCATTGTGGTCTGTCTATCATGTTGTCCCAGGCAGACTATATTGGATCCCCTTTGAATGACACCAGAAGCTTAGGCAGTTGTTGAAGTCAATCATTTTGTCTTTGTACTGTGGTATCATTCTGGGCGAAGGCAGGATGCTACTCAGGGCTAGGGTCATACCTGCCTGGGTCACATAATCCAAGAGCTCTTCCATGTCTAAGTCCAGTTTCTCTGGTATATCAGGAAATCTCTGATTTGCTCTGCCTTCTTCTGTTTATTTTTTGAAACAGTTTTCACTTTAGCCCTTGATATGTGCAGTATTACCTGCTCATTTAAATATCTGTAGCTGTGCTTCTATTCTTTCCAGTCTTTTGTCATTGAACTCTTGTAGAGACGCACACTCAAGGACAAAAGCACTCCTTTGTTTAATATCTTTGTTAAAAATGATTTGCAGTTCATGGTCTTTCTTTTCACCTGATTCTAAGGAGTCTGTCAGCAACATTATTTCTCACAAGTTACCACTTTTTCCCTAGATGACAGTTTTTATACAGATCTTTAAAAGTTCTAAAGTTTAAATGTCCGTGTTCTAGCTCTTTAGGGTGTTCTAGCTTGAGGGAGGAATTTATGGAAATTGAAGTGGCTAGATTCCTAGTGGAGTAATCAACTGATGGCATTATGTAGACTTTTCTATGAGCATAGCATTTGGGGACCCTCACCCACACCTTTCTATTGATTTTGTTTGTACTGTTTTATTGTATGGCTTGCTAATTGCTTGCTGATGTTTACTATAATCCCCCTTGGAAAAAGATGGGTATTTTTAATATTGGTGCCTTGAGCAGATTTATTTTTTTCAGTGCTGTATTAGGTAAATACTATAGCTTTGCTTTCTATTTCCTTAGATCTACACATTTGGTTGCAATGATGAAGGTGCTCTTGGACGGGATACCTCTGAGGAAGGCTCTGAAATGACTCCAGGCAAAGTGGAGCTGAAGGAGAATGTTGTGCAGGTGTCAGCAGGTGATAGTCACACAGCAGCACTGACGAATGATGGGAGGGTCTTTCTCTGGGGATCATTCCGGGTAAGGCAGAACTTTATAAACCTTTTTGTTTTTTATATTTAGTTGTCAGATGAAATGGCTAAGTATTTTGAACAGGACTTCATTATGTATGCTCATTAATGTAATATTTTTTACTACATTTGTAATACAGGGATATCTAACTGGAAATCAGTTTTCAGTGGATGATCAAAGAAAAAAGCTTCATTGTGAAAAATAAAATTGAGAGATTAAGTGTAAAATGCATTAGCTGTGAGTAAAATGCATAGTGCTGTGCAGCATGTAAATAACTTGTAGAGAACAAGAATACATTAGTGTGTGTGACTTTGGGAAAAAATTGGCTGAGCCCCAAGTTTGGTTATGTAGGGCATTTCTCTTACAAAAAAATAAACAATTTATCAGATAGGCATCCTATGAGAGACAAATAACCTTTTACTCCAAAGCCCTGTTTTCAGTGTTCCTTACTTGATGCAGATGTTTGAGGGTGTCACCGCCACCCCCCAAAGTTTTATTGTTCATTTTTCTGTTGCATAGAAACTTCAATGTCCATACTTGGACTCCAGGTCAACCTTTTTCAATATCTTTTAACTGTAGATCCTTTGTGATAAGTCTGATTTGTCACATTGTCAGTCACCTCACTTTTTTGTTGGTGATGCCACTTGCTTCCATTTGTGCTGCTGATCAGAAAATAACAGTATGCTTCCATTTGTGCTGCTGATCAGAAAATAACAGTACAGTTAGTGATGTACCCTTTATCTAGGAGGCAATACATTTAAAATTGTAAATTGGCCAGGCCATACACTGTTGCAGAAATTATTTTTTAGTTTTGTAAGAGCAGGTGCATGGAAATAAACTCCCTCTGTGTTTTTGTCTTGCATACCTTCCACATTTCACAGTGCCACAAATTATATCCAATTCCTTGGCTTGCCATCCTTGTATCTCCAACAAGGAGGGACAGAGGCAAAGTATCTCTGTCATTCTTGAAGGTGTGCAAAAAGATTTAAACAAGCATGGCCTCCCAGAGTCTAAGCTTTTTGTATGTATTAGCATGTCTAGGAGTAGAAACTGCTTCTGTCCATCTGTCTCTTCATTCCATTCTATTTTTTGTCCTCTGTACTTGACAAACTTTAAAAATGTATATGACTAACCATCACTTTCTGTAGTTGGCATTAGCCAGTTAACTCAGAGGTCAGTCTTCCTACTAGAGTTCAATTTAAGAACTGCAGATGTCCTATTCAATGTTGCAGCATTCTTTTTACATATGGATAGTCCTCTGCCCAAGTGACCTGACTTCCGGCCAACAAACAGCTTTTACCTACTGCAAGGTACCTGGGACGTTGCATGTATGTGCTGATGTCAGCCAGAAAAGGACATCCACATGTACAGTCCTCAGAACTCTTCTGTCACCATTAGGAACGTTTGACCTGTATACCAGTCTACTGCCTTATTCCATTGGTTACCAGCTTTCAGATAAGTGCCCTGTTGGGGATTTATTTATTTGCTACTGCCTTTTTTATTTAGTTCCTGTCATTCAGGAAGGGTAAGTGTAGGTGTGGAAGACTGATTCCACATAAAAACAGCCACAGTATTTGTCTTTTCTGCTTGGGCTCCAATCACCACCACTGTTCCGTTTGTCAGGCCTTTGTCACTAAAACCTTACATTGCCGACTTTCGGCTCTCTAATCATTACTTAACAGAATTAGTGTCAAGTCTGGCTAAGGATGTTATGGAGAGTTCAAGGGGTCCTTCGGCTGAGCAGTTTTTGAAGAGGAAGTTCAACAAGCCTAGGCCTTAATCTTTTTTTCGGCTGCACTTCTTTCCACCAATCTATCCCTTTGTTAGTGAAGACCTGGCATTACGTTTGGAGGTTGGGTCCTGATCCTCGGCGAATACCTCTTCAGAAGCCGTTGGGGAATCTGACCTAGGCACGTCTGCAGAAGCAGTGCAGACGTCCATTTCAGCTGAGCAAAGGGAACCATGGCTCATTGTGCTAGAGGGTCCTAGGGACATCCCACTCTCATTAGGGAACAGGTTCCAAAGTCAGTTGAAAATGTTGGGCCTACATTTGACACTTCCACTTCTCAGCATACAAAAATGCATGCTCAGAAGAAACCGAAAACTAGACACTGTCCAAGCCCCTTCCGTTCCTCAGTCTGTGTGGGATATTTTCTCGGGGGCTGATATAAGGCTTTAATGGCTTTGAAGCCTTCCTCTGCTGTTTCTATACATTCTTTCTCATCCTGTCCTGTTCAGAGAGTTAGGGAACAGGTAATAGGAGAATGATTATCTTCTACAAATGGAAGTTCCTTCCCCTTTTGCTGTGCCTCCTGTTTAGCCAGCTTTCTTGGATGCTTTCAGTTCCTTTTCTAAATGCCATGATTCTCAGGTTCCTGCTTCAGAAAGACCATACAGGTTCTACAAGGTGTTTGTAAGTTCTTGTAGAAGTGTCATTCATCTGATGCAGCAGTTGACTGCTTCACAGGTCTTCCAGTTTGTCACCTTCATCTAAATTGCTTCCTTCTGATGAGAGTAAAATTCTAGAAAGACTTGCAAGAAAGTTTATACTACTACCACATTAGCCATCAGAGTTATGAATTTACCGAACTCTGTCTAGGTATTCATTGACCCTATTTTCTCAGGCTCTTGCTAAGCTTCCAGATTCTGACATTCAGAACCAGGTAGTGTCATTTTAGCAGCATCTTAAGTGGCTAGGCATTCTATTAAGTGCAGTTATGTTGTGGAGGCATCCTCTAGAACAGCTGAATCTGGTTCTGTTTGTAGAAGGCACTCTCTGTTGAGGCTTCAACCATTGCCAGACAACATTAAAGCAAGATTGTTGGATGCACGTCTTGATAAATCCGCTCTTTTTGGTTTTGCAGCTACAGACTTATTTAAGACCTTGCAAGAGAAGGGAAAGGAACGTCAAGATTTGAATCACCTTTTTGTTTTTCCTGTTCTAAAATTCCACAGTATTTTCCCTACAAAAAACATCTACGCTATCTTCCTCCTTAGCTGCTGCTTCTAGACCTAAAAAGACTGCAAGAGACATCCACAATCTAAAACTGCTAGCTTGGGCGCCTACCTCCCCGCAGTGATTTCCAGCCAGGCCAAGTACTCTGACTACCAGCCCCTTCCAAGTCTTACCCCTCTATCTGTTAATCTGTATATCTCTCTCCTTTCCTGCTTGGGCAAGGATAACTTGTGACTCTTGGGTTCTTTTCATTATCCAACAGGGATATTTCATGACTTGGGGAAAAATCTCCTCCCTTTCCTGGGAATTCCATAGCCACCCCCGAAACCAATTGAATTGATTTCCCGAGGTTTTGAAATGGTTAACTTTCACAAAACGCAATTCAGCAAGTGCCAGTGGTTAAGAGGCATAGGTTTTTATTCAAGATATTTCTTGTCCCTAGGAAAGACTGTCCTTGGAGACCAATTCTTGATCTATCCCACACACACTTTTCTTAGTAATACCATCCTTCCGCATGATGCCTTTACAGACTTCCCCTGATTCCCCCTCACTGTTACATGACCTCTAGATATCAAAGATGCTTATCTTCACATCCCTGTCCATCGTCTTTACAAGAAATGTGTCTCTCCCTGGTTTCTTTGCACTTGCAGTTCTCTGTCTTGCCTTTTGGGCTTTCAGCTGCCCCAAGAGTTTTCACAAAGTGCTTGTTCCCTGTGGTTGCTTTTCTGATGGTCAGGGGTATTCTGGTATATCCATACCTGGATTATCTTCCTTTTCTGGCTCCTCTCTCAGAACAGAACAGCTGACTCAGAATCTGAAGTTTGCCATTCGTTTTCCTACAAAGTCTAAGGTTCACCATACATTTCAAAAAATCTTCCCTGTCCCCTTCTCAAGATCACGTCTTTCTAGGCTGCAGGTTCAGGACAGACCTTATGATGGTTTTTCCAGACTAGATTTAGTCCCTCTCTCCTCCTTTACAGCCAGGGAGTTTGAGACTTCTAGGTTTCATGTCATCCACACTTCCCATGCTGCCTTTTCAAACCTCCACATGAGGAAATTTCAGTGGTATGTCAAATCTGTTTGGACGCAGCATGCTCAACCTCTGGAGTTTGTGATCCCTCTGCTCCCATGTCTAAAAACAGAGCTGCTTTGGATCCAACACCTTGTTCTGAATCTAGGGCTTCCTCTTCAGATCAGCTGTTGAGTAGGCTAGGGCAGATGAAGTTGTCAGTCTTTATTTTTGACTGTTGGATTTTGGTTCCATCCTTGGAACCGACTTGGCCATTATAACAAGCTTGCATCAGCCAGAAACACTCATGCTAAGGGTACCCATAGTGCCTCTTCTCTTTCCTTCAGGTCTTGTTTGCCGCATAGAATTAGCATGTCAGCCATGCTCTCAGCCAGAGAGAGAAAATGATTTTGTATAAATATGTAGAGAATGGGTAGGTTGGTACTAGGCTATAGGCTCTATACAAGCCTAGCCATAACAATTCCCTGGATATTTCTTCCCATAATATTGACTTCCTTGGACCCCTGTCTAACAGGGCAACTGACATGATCCCTGGCGTGAATTTCCTATCGCCCATCCAATCATCAAGGTTCCTTTTTGAAGAGGGCCAAGGAGACGCTCTGCTTGATATGTATGGGCAATCTATCCCAGAGTATGGGTAGTCTCTGGGTCAGGAACCTATCCTTCCAGCATGTTTTGTTCATTGTGATAAGGTTTAGATCCCTGGAGTGTGTGGCTCTGAGGGATTGGGATTTCTTTAAGTGGAGCATGTCCAACAACTCAGGGTTTTATATGGCCTTAAGCAGAGATCGCCTCTGAGTAGACTATATGCCACAGAGTATAGCTGGAGTCTTTTTAGACGGTCAGCATATGGCATCTGCTTTAGGCCTGTGATTCTTTGTGAGGTATTTCTGCAGCCTTTCCAGCTGTTGCAAATGTCTTGAGAGGTACGTACCAAACAGGGCATTATAATCTATAATGGGTATAATGAGGGATGAGTACAGTGGGACAATGACCTCCTTTTTTCTGGATGAAAAGCCCTTGGTGATGACGTGTGCCACACAGTAGGATTTCCTGACTTGTGGCGATGCGGTTATTGAAGGTGAGACCACTGTCTGCCTATGTCCCTAAGTCTCTCATCACACTTTCGATGTTTAGTGTAATGCCACCTATGTGGTAATTCATGGGTACATATTTTTTCCCAAAGGGCATAACTATACATTTCTTGGCATTAAGCTTGAGCCCATGGCTCTGGCACCAAACATCTTTCTGTAAGGCTCTTTTGTAGAATATCCACATAATTTAGGGATTCAGTAATGGCTCCCAGTTTGCAGTCATCTGCGAACTTTGTTAGCCAGAGTCCGTTAGTGTTGGCCTGTTGAACCCTGAGGTACTCTACTTGTTTGGAGCTGGATTTGGAGTCTGCTACTTTTACAGTTTAGGTTTTGTCAGTAAGCCAGTTGGCAACCCATTGAGTGACGTAGGGATTTATGCCCAGCTTAGTAAGTTTATCTATGATTCCAGAGTGGGGGATGGTGTTGAAGGCCTTGGCGAGGTCCACATCGGCTGTGTGGCTGTGTGGCTGTGTGGCTGTGTGGGTGTGGCTGTGTGTGTGTGGGGATGTGTGTGTGTGTGTGTGTGTGGGGATGTGTGTGTGTGTGGGGATGTGTGTGTGTGTGTGTGGGGATGTGTGTGTGTGTGTGGGGATGTGTGTGTGTGTGTGTGTGGGGATGTGTGTGTGTGTGTGGGGATGTGTGTGTGTGTGTGGGGATGTGTGTGTGTGTGTGTGGGGATGTGTGTGTGTGTGTGTGTGTGTGTGTGTGTGTGGGGATGTGTGTGTGTGTGTGTGTGTGTGTGTGTGTGTGTGTGTGGGGATGTGTGTGTGTGTGTGTGGGGATGTGTGTGTGTGTGTGTGGGGATGTGTGTGTGTGTGTGTGTGTGTGTGTGTGTGTGTGTGTGTGTGTGTGTGTGTGTGTGTGTGTGTGTGTGTGTGGGGATGTGTGTGTGTGTGTGTGTGTGTGTGTGTGTGGGGATGTGTGTGTGTGGGGATGTGTGTGTGGGGATGTGTGTGTGTGTGTGTGTGTGTGTGTGTGTGTGTGTGTGTGTGGGGATGTGTGTGTGTGTGTGTGTGGGGATGTGTGTGTGTGTGTGTGTGTGTGTGTGTGTGTGTGTGTGTGTGTGGGGATGTGTGTGTGTGTGTGTGTGTGTGTGTGTGTGTGTGTGTGTGTGTGTGTGTGTGTGTGTGTGTGTGTGTGTGTGTGGATGTGTGTGTGTGTGGATGTGTGTGTGTGTGTGTGTGTGTGTGGGGATGTGTGTGTGTGTGTGGGGATGTGTGTGTGTGTGTGTGTGTGTGTGTGTGTGTGTGTGTGTGTGTGTGTGTGTGTGGGATGTGTGTGTGTGTGTAGAGGGATGTGTGTGTGTGTGTGTGTGTGTGTGAGGGATGTGTGTGTGTGTGTGTGTGTGGATGTGTGTGTGTGTGTGTGTGTGTGTGTGTGTGTGTGGGATGTGTGTGTGTGTGTGTGTGTGGGATGTGTGTGTGTGTGTGTGTGTGTGTGTGTGTGTGTGTGTGTGTGTGTGTGTGTGTGTGTGTGTGGGGGTGTGTGTGTGTGTGCGTATAGGGATGTGTGTGTGTGTGTGTGTGTGTGTGTGTGTGTGTGTGTGTGTGTGTGTGTGTGTGTGTGTGTGTGTGTGTGTGTGTGTGTGTGTGTGTGTGTGTGTGTGTGTCTGTGTGGGTGTGGATGTGTGTGTGTGTGTGTGTGTGTGTGTGTGTGTGTGTGTGTGTGTGTGTGGGGGGTGTGTGTGTGTGTGTGTGGGGATGTGTGTGTGTGTGTGTGTGGGGATGTGTGTGTGTGTGTGTGTGTGTGTGTGGGGATGTGTGTGTGTGTGGGGATGTGTGTGTGTGTGTGTGTGTGTGTGTGTGTGTGTGTGTGTGTGTGTGTGTGTGTGTGGGGATGTGTGTGTGTGTGTGTGTGTGTGTGGGGATGTGTGTGTGTGTGTGGGGATGTGTGTGTGTGTGTGTGTGGGGATGTGTGTGTGTGTGTGTGGGGATGTGTGTGTGTGTGTGGGGATGTGTGTGTGTGTGTGGGGATGTGTGTGTGTGTGGGGATGTGTGTGTGTGTGTGTGTGTGTGGGGATGTGTGTGTGTGTGTGTGTGGGGATGTGTGTGTGTGTGTGTGTGTGGGGATGTGTGTGTGTGTGGGGATGTGTGTGTGTGGGGATGTGTGTGTGTGTGTGGGGATGTGTGTGTGTGTGTGTGTGTGTGTGTGTGTGTGTGTGTGGGGATGTGTGTGTGTGTGTGTGTGTGTGTGTGGGGATGTGTGTGTGTGTGTGTGTGTGTGTGTGTGTGTGTGTGTGTGTGTGTGTGTGTGGGGATGTGTGTGTGTGTGTGTGTGTGGGGATGTGTGTGTGTGTGTGTGTGTGGGGATGTGTGTGTGTGTGTGTGTGTGTGTGTGTGTGTGTGTGTGTGTGTGTGTGTGTGTGTGTGTGTGTGTGTGTGTGTGTGTGTGTGTGTGTGTGTGTGTGTGTGTGTGTGTGTGGGGATGTGTGTGTGTGTGGGGATGTGTGTGTGTGTGTGTGTGTGTGTGTGTGTGTGTGTGTGTGTGTGTGTGTGTGTGTGTGTGTGTGTGTGTGTGTGTGTGTGTGTGTGTGTGGGATGTGTGTGTGTGTGTGTGTGTGTGGGGATGTGTGTGTGTGTGTGTGTGTGTGTGTGTGTGTGGGGATGTGTGTGTGTGTGTGTGGGGATGTGTGTGTGTGTGTGTGTGTGTGTGGGGGGATGTGTGTAGGGAGGTATACAAATGTGTCTCTCTCGCTCAAAACTTGTTAGTTAATTTTTTTTCTTGTTACTGCCCCAATTCTTTTAGTGCGAGTGCTGTTTCCTGTTTACTTTATCGGTAAATACTTGCCATCATTGGTGTAGGCTGTTTGCTTCCCTTTTACCTCTGGTAATTCTTTATCATCGTTGGTATTCCCTTTTCCCTCTCTTGCCTCTTGTGGGTATTTTCTTCAACTACCGTTGTTGGTAAGACCTAGCTATTTAAAAAAAAAAAAAATATATATATATATATATATATATATATATATATATATATATATATATATATATATATATATATATATATATATTTTTTGCTTTACTCCCTTTTCTCTTACTCTGTGTATTTGCGAGCAAATTTGTGACTGCGCGTGCCTTGTTTAAAATTTGAGATGTCTGAAAAACAAAAGAACCACTGGTTTCAAGTATTTGAAGTGTGGCAGAAAGATGCCCAATTCGGATGGGCATCTTTCTCGTGTGTATTGTTTGGGATGCCACATTTAGTGATTCAACCGCCTTGAGAGTTCTGCAAGGGTTTCAGTGCTCAAAACCCTTTCAGAGGCAAAATCAATTGATCCTCAAGGGACTTTTACAATGCCCTTTTGGTGAGGCTTTGTCTGAGGCAGAGACGTCAAAGTCTCTCGAGTCTAAAAAGAGGAGCCACTCTGGGCATCTCCTAAATCTCGAGGTTAAATATTGTAAGGTCCAGGTCTTGATTCGTACCTTGGAACAGAGGCCTAAACTTCCAAAATTGACACCTGCTACCGTTTCTGCACCGAAGCCTGTAACTTCCCCCACGGTGCTGTCAAACTATTGAACCTACAAAAGTCACTTCTGTCTCTGGCTCTCTCGGCACCAATAGTTTCCAAAGTCAAACCAGTCCCCCCCCCCCCCCAGCAAAACAAATCATTTGTCAGCCGACCACAGTGACGAAGGCCAAATCAATACCCAGGACTAGTACTCACTCTGACCTCCTCTTTGGTCAGTAATGGAGTCCCTTTACTGAACGCTCAATCACTGTCTGGGATGTCCATCCTTTTCCCAGGAGCCTTTCAGAGCTTGATGTAGTTAGATTAGTGGATCAGCTCTTGGTGGCCAGAGGTCTCCCTGCCCCCATCTAAGACCTCTCTCCCATCCGAAGCAGAGGGTTTACTGTCCAAGTACTCCCACTTATCTTCCTCCTTCAACCTCTCTGCAGGTTTTGGAGCCCTTTACTTCGGTCCTTGTGCCAACTACTTTGGTACTGATGATGGACCTAATCTTGGTCCCGGGACCAACATTGTGGTCATTGGCTCTGTCTGAACGGACCCACCAGTGGAACCTTGACTTGGCTCAGAGATCCTGTGTTCAACTCCACTCCAATTTTTTTTTCCATGGCACCGTCTATGGCTCCTGGTGCTTTGGCAATTCGAGTTCTCTAGTGGCTCCTTATCTGGAGGTGGGCTCGTCAGAGTGGGGTGTGACCCCGGTTCTGAATTCCCATCCCTCCTCTTGGGTGACCCCCACCTGCCGATTTTTTATTTGGTCAGACTCATTGTGCAGCATGTGTGGAAGGCTCCTGACCACTTTACAGCCGATTTCCTGGAGACAAGAAAAAATTCTCTGCCCACCGAAGATCAGCCCCACTGGCCTATAGGTTTAGCGGTAGATGCTATGATGGTGGCGGCTGCCACAAAGAAGGAACTCGCTGAGGAGAGTCCTGCTGTCCATCCTCCAAACAGAGGGTATCTGATGATGGGACAGATTCAGGAAGCTGGTTTATGCTTAAAACTACCTTTGCCATACCGTTGTTGAATTTTTTTGCATGTTTCACACGACTTCAAAGGGACCTGATAACTGAGCTTTCAAGAACCTTGAACCTTGGCAGGAGTAGTGTCAGAAGTACGTGATAAGGTTGCCTCCCAGCTTGCCACCCTAGAATTCTCCAATTTGTCCATGCAGATTGCGTACAGCCGTTGGGACGGCCAGGGTAGCAGGTACAGGCATTGCCATTAGGTCTCATCTGGATGTGCTTTTATGTGACTTCACAGACCCTTTCAAGTCTTCCTTTGTCAATGCTCCTGTTGAAGCTACATAATTGTTGAAGCTGCATAGTTTTTTGGCCCAAACGTTGGAGATACATTTGCCAGGTGTGAGAAGAACGGAAAGACCATTTCTATGGTGGGAGTGCGTTTTTCCACTCGACAGTTTTATTCCAGGAATTGGAGGAGTGGAAAGACGTGGTTTATAAAGTCCCAAGGGCTTTTTTGGGACACACGTGGCCAGTATTCTCCCTCTGGCAGTGTGGGGGGGTACTCATTGGGAAGACACCCCTCCCATGGCAGAGGTGGCCCGTGTAACCAGAGTTCCAGAGATTTTCTCTGGACAACTCTACCAGTGCTCCTGAGCAGCAGCCCGATTGCTTACCTCTGGAGGCAGTCGGGGGGGGGGGGGTTCTTTGCGCCATTTAGCCTGACAAACATCAGATTCCTGGGTGCAGACAATTACCAGAGGTTACTGTATCCCTTTCACTCTTTATCCAAGACCGCAAAGGCGAATCCCAGATGTTCCACCCTGTCAGAGGGAATACAGCAGCACTAGAAATTCAAAAGCTGCTTCAAAAAAGTCATCCAAACAGTCCCACCACACCAAATAGAATTTGGATTTTACTCCTGATTCTTTTTGGTGCCAAAAAAGACACTGGACTGGAGGCAAATCCTAGACCTCTGTGTTCTGAACAAGTTTGTTCAACCAACAAAATTCCAGATGGTCAAGGTTCAGTCTATCCTTTTTATGGAGAAAGACTATTGGATGTGCACTCAAGATCTTCAGGATGCATATTACCACAGAAAAATGGACAAGTGCTCCAGAAGATACCTCCGCTTCTGGCTGGGAGCCAGTCATTACCAATTTCAAGCACTGCCCTTTAGTCTCCCCACAGCCCTCAGGGTGTTTGCATGGCAGTGGTAGCAGCTCACTTAAGGCTACAGAGATTGTGTTTCCCTATTTAGACTGGCTCCACACTGCCCCCACCAGGCATCTATTACTTTCCTTCTTGGACTCTGTTTTTAGACTTGCAGAGTTCTTGGGCATCTCATTAAATAGGGAAAGTCAATGCTATCCCCCACACAAGACATAGAATTCATCGGAGCAGCACTAAATACAAGATCCTGCATGGCTGCTCTGCCTCTCCACAGACTGCTCAGGTCGAGGTCACAACTTCAAGTGATACTTTCTCAAGGCAAAGTTGGCTTGTCTAGTCTTACAACTTCTTGAGTCCATAGCAGCAACAATCACCCTGGTTCCTCTGGGCAAGGTACAACATGAGGCTGCTTCAGTGGCATCTGGAGTCACAGTGGTCTCTGTTAAACACAGCAAGTGTCCCCACAATCCACATTGCCACCTGATGCAAGAAGGATTTATATTGGTGGATGAAGCCAGAAGAGGAATTATGGAGCCGCCCCTTTACACCCTCAGCCCAAGGCCGTAGTGACCACAGATGCATTCCTGATGGGAGTGGGGGGGCATTTTCAGGGAAACTGTCCAAGGCACTTCGTCCCCTCAAGTGGCCAATGTGCATATCAATGTCCTAGAACTGAGGGCAGTGCTCTTGGCATTGCAAGCATTTCAGTCTGCCCTCCCTTTGGGGACAATTGCTATTCAGTCAGACATGCCAGTGGTCTGGTGCATCAACAAAATGGGGGGGGGGGCCAAATCCTACCTTTTATGTCAAGAAGCCCTAAGAGTTTGGCAATGGGCAATTGCCTCCAACCTCTTTCTGATAGCAGTGCACATTCCAGGGAATTCCAACGTGATTGTGGACAAACCTGAATAGATGCGCACTCCTGCTTCATGAGTGATTTCTCAATCCCAGTGTAATGATTATCTTTTGTCGATGGGGTCAGCCTTGCTGTGATCAATTTGCATCTCCCATAAACCACAAGTGCAGCAGATATTTTGCCCTAATCCCGCCTTGGGGGAGGTCCCTGAGAGATGTTCTCCTACACGTTTGGCCCCTGGGACTCCTTTATGCCTTCCCACCAATCCCCTAATTCCCCAATTTCTGAAGAAAAGTCAACAGTTGAAAAGCAAAGTGATCCTCATTGTGCCTTTTTGGCCCTGTCAAGTCTGGTTCCCCTTTCTCTGGCCTCACCTAGTTCACTGCCCATGCACTCTGGATCCAACTCCAGATCTGTTGTCTCACCTGCGGGGACTGCTCCATCCCAATCTACAGAGCCTCAAGCTGACTGCTTGGTTCCTCAATTTCCAGTAATTGCCAGACAGATCTATCTTCCCCCAGGACAAAAGATACTTCTGGCTTCTCATAAACCATCCACCAGAAAACTTTACAGTAGTAAATGGAACATAATTGTGTTTTGGTCTCGGGAAAATGGAACTGATCCTTTTTCCGTCTCAATTTGATAAGGTATTGGAATATTTATCAACCTTTTTCCAATCAGGAGCCCCTGCTTCTACTGTTAAAGTTCGTTTAGCTGCTATTTCAAATTTTCATGATAGTTTTGATATTTTTTTGATGTCGCATTGCCTCTATAAAGCCTTTCTAAAGAGCGTTCTACATTTGAAACAACCTTTTAGGGAGCCCATTGAGCCTTGGAGTTTAATGTTAGTCTTGCAAAGTTTGGTCCATCAGCCTTTTGAGTCAGCAGCCACCTGTGATATTGATTTTTTGTCTTTGGAAAACTCTTCCTGGTAGCCATCACATCGGCCAAAAGAATATCATAATTGCAAGCTTTGTGCGTGAAACATCCATTTTATCATTTTCGCAGTGTGTGTCACTTAGAACTAACTCCTCTTTTCTGCCTTAAAGTAGTATCGGTTTCCAGTAATTCAGTCTGTAGATCTACCAGTTTTCTTCCCAAACTTTTCAAACAAGGGGGAATCTTGTTTTGCATTTGTTGGATGTACATGGACAACTACATTTTTATCTGGATAGAACAAAATCGTTAAGGAAATTGGACCAATTGTTCTTATCCTTTTCAGGTACTCAACTGGACAAACCAGTTTCCAAAGTGACTTTTTCGAAATGGTTGAGTGTGCATCACCTTTGTTTGACCAAAATAAGCTGAACTTAACAAAAGTTAGGGCTCATTCTACCAGATCAGTTTCCAGTTCAGTAGCCTTTCACTCCAGAGCCTCTTTGGATGGTATTTATGCAGCAGCAACTTGGACTACCCACCAAACTTTTATCACTCATTACAAATTGGATATGGTCTCCGGGGAAGCGCATCCTTTGGCTGTATGGTGCTCTGGAATATCTTTCCTTAAGGCCTAGCATAAGAAGTTAGGGACTCTGTCCCTACAGTCAAGAATTTAATTAAGATTGACAACATCAGCTGAAGAAGTTGTTCTTACCATAATGTTCCATCTGTGTTGTCGATCTTCATTCATTCTTGACCTGTCATCCTCCTATCCCCTCCAAAGACTCCTGGAAGTTCGGAACTAGTCCTGGGCTTCTAGTAGGACAGTTGCTCAGACAAAACTTCCACATTTTTTATATTCTACGGGCAAAACTTGATTGGAGGGGAAGGGAAGAAAAGCACTATGGGTAGCCTTAGCTTGAGAGTTTTTAGCTGACTCGAACTTGATATAATGACAGTCTGTTCCGAGAACGGAACCGAAACCCAGCAGTTAAGAACCATGAAACAACCTACTGATTCCTCAGTTTTTCCAGCTGCAAAAAGAAAACTGTCAGCCTTTGCCACTACAGCCGGCTGCTAAAGTACCTCTGTTGCAGGTGGGTATCTCTGCTGTGGACAAAACTGGTTAGCTATCATGGTCAAGTAGTTGGACCGTCCTCTGCAACTGTTGTAGTGCTTCTGGCAGGCAGGGGAGAGCCACTCTTGTTAGTCTTGGAAGTAGAGAATGTGTCTCTGCCTAGCCAGAAAGCTTTGCCCATCTCTATAATCATGGGAAGTATCTATTGCGCTATGTACACAAACAGTAGTTGTCTGATTTAGAGGCCAACAAGAATCGTTCTCAGTTTTTACTGTAACCCCAGGTCTTTGGAAGAAAATGCTTCTAAAGCTGCTCTTTCTGCATCCACATCTGTTAAACATCCCATTAATAAATTGTTAGATTTACCCATATCTTACCCTGATTGAAGCTAAATAGGAAGCTACAGCCCTATCAGGAAAATAAGTTTGGTTGACTTAATGGTTAAGGGGTTTACCTTATAGACACATATATAGACATTTCACTTAATGTGCTTTGCATTAGGAGGACTGGGATTATTCTCATAGTGGCACTAGGTGTTTACGTGGTCTATCTGAGTTGGGAAGCACACAGAAGGTCTCTAAGTGTAGTTGATTTATTGGCCAGAGGGGCAAATATTCAGTCTCTGGAACATTTGCACGAAGCTGCTCTGTGCCATTGCCCTGTACAGGTGCAAACATCTGGCAACATTGCTTGTTTTCATTATACTGTGAGTTTACTGTGCTTGTTATCTTATTTACAGCATCCAGGACGGTTGCTGCTCGGAGAGCATCTGATTTTAGCTCTGGGTAGGTTAGCTGCAGATTACACAAAGTAAGCAGCCTTCCCTCCTCCAGTTAAACATCTTTCACTCCTATCCTTTTAATTCACTCATTAGGACCTGCAACCATGGATGGGTGCTTTCATGCTGTCTCTGCATCCATCTTGGTAGTCATGGTTATCCTGAGGTAATGTAACAATTGTCGTATGTACATTGACAGCCACTCAGTTATTGAGCAGACAAATACATTATGTAAGAGATGCAAGTAAACTGACACTGAAGGCTAGATTCTCACATAAGATGCAAAGCAACAAACAGGTTGTCATCGACTCTGGCACACCACTTGTCGCACCCACAAAGGAACCACACACAGATCCATATATATAGAAGTGCTCACATGTAACTTGCTCAAATCTCAAAGGCCTCCTAGGCACAGTCCTGAATAACTCTGCATGTACACAAACAAGATAGTTCCATCACAAGACACAAAGCCACATCTCATTGTGCCTCAGCTATGAAGCCCATAAGGCGAAACACTCCACAGCCCAACATTCTGGTCATAGGCGACTCCATTGAGAGACACACTGATGTCCCTCTTACCAGGCTGGAAAGGGGAAGTTTATTTAGTTGCCTGTCAGGGGTCAGGAGTTGCCAGATCATGCAAGCAGTTGGGTCACTTACCCCAAAGTACCAGTATGACTCATTCCTAGTCCATGTGGACATGAAATATCTGTGATATGTACCCTTTGACTATATGAAGAGAGACCTGATTGAGCTCTCAGAATGTGTCACAGGCAAATATGAGCATTGCATTCGGCAGCATTCTTCAGTCTCCAAGGATGATGCCACAATACCAGCAGAAAGTGATCAACTTAAACAATTGACTTGGCTACTGGTGACATACCAAAGGGGTTCAATACTTGTCAGCCTGGGAGGACATGGTTGACAGGCCATGCTGCTTTGCCAGTCACCTCTAGGCTTTCAGATATTGGCCAAACATTATCCACCCCCTATTGTACCTTTTTAGGCATTGCCAAACAAACCTTCCAACATTACAAAAGCTACTTGGGCCAATCTAAAGGGGTTACTATTCAGTTGCTAGGAGTCTAAGAAAACCAAAAAAAAAAAAACGGACCAGTGCTACAAAAAACAAGTATAACAATCTTCAGCACCATAGGAAGGCTAGACAGTCACTTAATATTAAAATGACTTTATTAAATAAATGACTGTAGAACTTAAATCATTATGCCATAAACGCATTAACTGAAGTTGCCACTTTTTCTTCATGCATCCGACAGACTTCATCAAATGAACATCCCAAATAACTACCCCACCTCATCAGAAGTTGTAGTGAGAGGTTTTAAGCAAACTTAGGACAGATAGTGGTATTAGTGGATGCAACAGTAGGTCTATTGGTTATTAGTTGAGGTCCCTGGAGATTGTTTACATGTGAAACATACAACTGTTTTT
>NC_056727.1:1104117727-1104267727 GCF_019279795.1 Protopterus annectens
TGAAGGGGAGATCACATCCTGTTAGTTGATTACAGATGACGCAAGTGTCTACAGGTCTGTTTCCTTCTCTGGATATATACTCACATATCCACCAGGACCATGAGCTCTGTTGGGCACAGACACCCACTCTCCAAACAGAGTCATGTATCAATAGACTCTGATGCCACTATCAACATGATCAGGATATAATCAGATAGTGTGACCCATCACCTATGAAGCGGCTATTACACATGGCAGCTGTCTCCTACATCTTATACTCCTACTGCAGATGTTACCCTGGAGTTAAAGATGATATGCAACCTGTTTCATTACCAGTGCTGTGCACTACCTTACATATAGTATGTGCAAGCGGCTGTTAGGCTGGCAATGAGAGGTTGGGCTACACAAACCTGGTAGTTCAACCAATGTGTCTCTACTCTCAATATCCACTCTATGTAGGTGTGCACATAACCATTTGGCCCAGCCCTGTAACAAGGGTCACTACACATTTGCATAACATGTACACATGCACAGCTGTTATTGCTTGCAAACGATACTAGAGAGGTCCAGCCCTGTAACAAGGGTCACTACACATTTGCACAATATGTACACATGCACATCTGTTATTGCTTGCAAACGACACTAGAGAGGTCTGTCCCTGTAACAAGGGTCACTACACATTTGCATAACATGTACACATGCACAGCTGTTATTGCTTGCAAACAATACTAGAGAGGTGGATATTACATGTGTTATGTGCATGGATACTTACCTGGCTCTTCCAATTATCTTTGCTATCATGCTACTAAACTGTCAGATGAATGCAAATGATATGTATCCTGTTATTGAGTATTGTAATTGCCAATAGACATAACTACTGTTTGCATAACATAACAGAACTGCTATGTACAATAGAATACAGATCTGCCTAAAATACTGTACATTACACAGTTATTGGCATAATATCCCACAACGCACACCTTATTTGCACGGTAAGCCCACCTTTAACATGTTCATCTTACTTATACACCCATACATATGTCGACTGTTACAATAACTATCCCCTGTTATAGCACATACTTGTTGGACCAATCCTGACACTGACAGTGGCTGGAAGCGGATTGGTGGGTTCCAAGCCCTTTTCATCCCTTGTGGTGTATGCGGAGTTTGCCGTGTGGCCTACAGAAGTACACACATAGAATACTACAAGCATTACTACTGATATATAATACATCGCTACAAGATAGCTATTTCCACTATATGCATTGATTACACTGCAATTCTTACAGTACAGGTACTACATACACAGACATACTACATGTTATACATACCGTCTTAGTAATCGGAGGTGTTATTGACTAGTATAATGCTCATTTTCGGTTCGTCTTTCAGTGTTTTGTATTATCCTACAGGTAGATACAGATGGTTTGAATGTATGACAAGCCAACCTTTTATAGTTACAGATCAGTAACATGTGCTATCCCGAAAACTAATTGGTGTTCCTAAGTAGCTAATTACATGCACGTCAGCTGCGCTGCTACTGCCTTAGCCAATACCATGGCTACAGTGGAGTAAATAATTGAGTACTTCACTTGGGCATTGTACCTTTGCCTTACTTGTGAGGAAGAAAGTGTGGAAGTTTTGTTTGGAATCCATTGCAACAGCTGTATGGAAACGAACAGTAATATATTGTGTGTAATGCCTAGAGGAGTTGGTCTAAATGTGAGTACTGCTGTTATATTTCTAAACATTGCTACGTGTGCAGGGTTTGTCTGTACCTAATACTTTTGCATATGTTTCAGTTTGGCCAGGTTGTTTGACCAGCTCAAGGCTGCATAGCTATACATATAATGTTAGGGGGTTTACAGTGAGCTTACCAGGCATATTTAGTTTGGTGTTAATGTGTACCAAACTGTGCTGATAATCAGTACTCAGTAACACTTCCTGGTGTACGAACTTTTCAACCCTCTGAAACGGGATTAGTTCATTCAACCCCTGCTACATCAGCAGCTGTTCAATTGCATAATGGCAACTATTTCAAATAGGGCCATGTTAGTGTGCCTGTGTTCGGGTATGTTAAGTTTTCAGCAGATTTTGTACAGTAGTTGAATAATTGGTTATGGTATGACAGTATGTATTGATGTCATTATTTCGGTTGTGGAGTAGATGTTGTTGGGTGTACATAGCCCATGCAGGTGTGTAGGAACCCCTTTTATACAACGTCTATATGTGTGTGGGTGTTCTTTCCCTATGTGAACACCTATCCCTTAGTGGACTAATACTATGGTAATTGCAGGCTGATTCATTAAGGCACTATTAAATGCTTCCTGTATAGCATGCAGGTACTGTTAATCCTTGAATCCTTTTGGCAATACATCGGAATGTAATAAAGTTTTGCAAAATTAAAGCTGTCTGTGTATTTCTGTCATGGATATTTGCAGTCATTGCAGTTGTGTTGGTGACTGTGTCCATAGAGCATATTTGTAATAGTGTATTGGCATATACTCTTGATATGTTATGTTCATATTGTTGGGGGGGGGGGGGCACGGAATGTGTGATTGCTATGGTCCATGTTATACTCAGATATGAACACTTCAGATGCTGTCTATAGACATGTATATATGTGTAAATGTATATATATATATATATATATATATATATATATATATATATATATATATATTATTGCATGAGTTTATCTGTACCTCCATAGATGTGTAGATGTTTTTAACCTTTCTATATATCTACATATATATATATATATGTAGACCTATATATATCGACATGTCTCTATGTATCTCTCTCTCTCTCTCACTATATATATATATATATATATATATATATATATATATATATATATATATGGTACACCGTGGGTTGTCCTATTTCAACACATTCCTCCGTTTTGCATTTTAACCTGTCTGCATACACAACTGGGATAGGTACATCCTAGGTAGCTTAGTGTTAGGTTACGCTGAGGATGGAGTACATGGTTGCAGGTTCTACCTCAGGAAGGTCTTATTATTTTACCTCTCAGAGTAGGCACTGGTGAATGACACACATTTACACAGTTGTAAGCAGGTTTGCTCATGGTCTGTGCGACGTTAAGCAAAGGTTAAGCCTGTGAAGCGCTTCTCTGTTTACCGTGTTTCAGTGGCACTTACCGTCATGGAAACCAGCTTACAACTGCTTAAGAGTGTGTTAATCCACCTGCATCGAACAGCCCTTATTCTGGCCCTCAGAATAACCTAGCAGCCCTTACAGGTCTTGAACCTAGGACCACAGACACCACAGTCACTGACTTTACCACTAAGGCATCTGAGTTTTGTACAAATGTTATGGTGTTTAGAATATACATTGTACTACAGACATTCCTCACTACTGAAAACAAATGTGACAGCAGTTGTGTACATATGTCTGATACATGTTAATGTTCACATGTTTGTGAAATTAGGTGTTGCAATGTGACATGACAGGGAGTATTATGAGTGAGAAAGGCTCTTGCTTTGTGTCCTTTTTATATTGTCCTCATACTCCATGTATGCCCCTTCAGTTCACTTATTGGACATCCAACACAGGCCCTCCTTGATGCATGATTGCATTACCCATCATTCCTTCCCCACCCCAATCTTCACATACACAACAACCACCCATTCTATGGTGAATTAGGTTAATATTAATTGTTATAATACCAGAGCTGCATGTGTTTTGTGTGCACTCCAATTCCTTTGGAGTGCTTCTGTGTCACAAAGTGTGTTCATAGATGTTTATATATATGGCTATTGATGTAACTGTATAATATATATATGTGCAGACATCACTGCAATTTGTAACAGTAATACATATGGAGACTGGATTGTGTTGGTTCACAAACAATTACATTGTACTGTACTGTACATATGCACACAAAGTGACTGTCCCATCTGTGATCATTACAGTGAAATGCATATGGTATAAGGTGTAGTCTCAAGACCATGAAACATGTATGCACCTCGGATGGCTTCATGGTAAGTCCCATGACTATAGGGTGCATGGTCCAGGGTTCAACACCTGTGATGCTTTATAAGTGTTTTTACTCCAGAATAAGGCTCATTTAAGCAGCTATAAGCATGTTTAAAAGTGTTTGTGTGACATTATAGCAGTGGTTAAACACAGTTAAACAAACTTTGTAACGTATAACCTATGCACCCAAACATGGTCACATCCGCTAACTTCTCAGGATATATACATGTCAGTGAAGTAACATCTCACTATGTGCTGACATAACATTACATTCTCTGTTGACTGTACTCTCCAGCACACATGGGTTTATATGGGTGTTTTGAATGTTTATTTTACAGATGATTACTACCTATATATGAAAGCTGTGGTTAAGGTATACTTTTGAACATGATAAACATCCCTGCCTTTATTGGCACAGATACTATGCAGATGCTGTAACCATTACACTGTTGACATTAACGTTGCTTCCGACTATTTCCTATTTAGATGATTTCTATGTGTAAGCTAGACTAAGCAAAAGGTGGAGTCCCCCAAACCCACTGAGCTTCACGTACTCTTGAAATAACAACATATAACAAATGTACTGTGAGGCAATACATTACATTCCTAACTACATTAGGCATAGCCCCTCACTGACACACTTCAAGGGAAACCTTGTTGTGTGAATGGGTAACAGAATATACTCCCCTGGGATCATGTGTCCCAGAACCATACAGCCAGGGGGTGGGGGAACCTGTCCAGTTTGATAGCTGTGAGACCTTTTGGGGGAATTGAATGGTGTTGAATTGTCACATTAACATGCCCTCTTTAGATCACTAAGTGCCCCTATCACCCTCCACAACCCCAGTCTTCAACAGCTTCCAGCAACTCTGCCTGGAATTGCTTCATTGGCTCTGCTTGACAGAGGCTCAGTTACTTCATCAATGGTGTGGGGAAAGCCAACACACTGTAGCTATGCTTCTTATTGCCCTTGGGCAGAAAGGTAGTAGGCTATCTGTGAACCTCTAATGTGCAGGCCATCACAGCCATAATATGTGAATAAACAGACCTTCAGATCACAATATACAGTGAGAAATCACCATGTAGTCAGGAAACAGTGAAGTACAGCAAGAACATACAGAACGTTGATACTTAGTCACTCCAAAGGCGTATCTTGGAAACTAGAAGATTTGTATAAGTTTAAGTCTTTCTATTGCTTACCATTAGGTTACCTACAGGAGAGATGAAAAACAAGCACAGATGGGTAACATGCATGCAACGATACCATACCGGCCTATGTGTCAGCCTTAAGCTTTGGAATACTGGCCAAGGTTATTGGTGCCCCCATGGTGCCTTATTTATTAGAGTCTTGAAGGTGAATACCAGCTCTGTAAACAACACAATAGCAGATTCAATGAGGGTTATGCTACTCAACACCAGGAGTTGTGATCACAACATGCATGCACTCACAGCACTCCTCAGGATGGACAACATCATCTGTGCAGTAACTGAGATCTGTCTTGGGCTTCTGAGAGCACACCAGCACTACCAGACTACAACCCATACCACACATTTCAGCCACAGAACATGGAATGACATGGAGGGGCTGTATCCATATTCATCAGGGATACCTACACCTCCAGGTTAGTGGGGCAGCATGATACATCTGAGATCATCCATGTGCAGCTAACATCAGCCATAACTGCAATGTAAACTGTGGCCTGCTACGGATCACCCTCCATGACCCAGGACCACCACTCCACCTACCTGGAGACAGTGGAGAACATGACAGTCCTAACGCACACCCTGGCATTGGTCGATGTCAACTACCATACCATTAACTGGGAAACTTACTCCAGTACTCACTTCCAGGCCCAGTACTTCCTGGAATTTATCACCTCATATGCCCTGTATCAGGTATTAACCTCCCTAACATGGGGTGGAAACTACTAGAAGTGGTCATCACCAACATGGGCAACAGGTGCACCACAGCAGAGGTTAACCAGTCACTGGTTAGATCTGACCATGAACTATTCACTGTTTCCACACCCAAGCATCCCCCCCACCCACGGATACCACAGTGTATCTCTTTCCTACCGCTAAATTTACACTACTAGTGACAGGGGTGGGGGGTTTCACAGCCCTCACGCTAAGGGGAAACACTGCTCAAGATACAGACAGATTTACAAATGCAGTCTATAAGCACCTACATGGATGTATGGATCGTGCCATCACTGATAAACCAAGACTCACTCCTTCTAGACAAGGACACCGGTCTGGTGGACCTCTGCAATAAACAGGCTATACTACAGAAGTAGGACAGTGTTCCAGACAAACAGCAAATCCCACAAAGGGCAGACATCCGTGACCACTATTAATATGATATGTTGGTCCCTCATGACATCATCCAAAGCTAACATTAACAGGAAAATATGCAAGGATTCGAAAGATATCCACAAAGCCTTCTTTGGCTATGTCAAGGATCTGCGTGGTGACACACAGATTTGCACTGTGCCGGTGAAATATAGCACAAAATATGCTGACCCTACTGATATTGCCAACATCCTTGCAGATACATTCATTGCATACTTCACCCCCTAAAGAGCCCACAGCACTACCTGAAAGGTACAGTATCCCACACATCAGAGACACACAGGTGGAAATGGCCCTCTCTAACAGCAGAACACAGCATCAATGGAGGCAGATGTTGTCCCAGACTGCATCTTGCAAAGTGTACAAGACAATCTGCACCCCCACCTAATTAAACTTTCCTACCTCAAACTCTCCACAGGCTATATGCCCATACAATGGCGCATGGCAATGGTTATTTCACTCCATCAAGGTGGAATCACAACTGACCATGGTAACTACCACCCCATAAACCTGACTAGCCTGGTCTGCAATGGTATGGTTCGCATCCTCATGGCACTCATTAACAAAGACATTGGTAACCTCCGAACACGCAACCCAACCCAGGTCAGCTTGGCTGAGTGCAGTTCATGCCTATTGAACCTGTTTGACATCTTACATACAGTCACCAAGACATTAGATGATGTGGGAGGTGGTTCACACATACTACCTGGACCTCACTAAGGCTTTTGACACACTCAGGTATTATTGATAAATACACCAGCCTGTACATACACCCATACATCACAGGTTGGGTTGCCAACGGGCTTACACACAGAACCCACATGGTATGACTAGCGGTCTCCAGGTCCAACTCTTGACCAGTCATGACTGGTGTCCCACAGGACTCAGTCCTGGAAGCCCTACTGTTTGTCATATACATCTCAGAGGTACAGGCAAACACAGGTGGACTATGGCAGACCATGTTTGGCAATGACTGCGAACTGGGAGCCATGATTGATAGTACAGCTGACACAGACATCCCTCAAGGGGCCTCACAGAGAACTTCACAGGGTGCCAATGTCACAGACTCCAGCCAAGTGCTACTAACTGTATGGTCATTCCACTGTGGAATTGACACCCACATATTAACACATAAGTGGCAGCCACTTTAATATGGACGAGGTAATGGGGTATCTGGGGACTAAGTTAGATAGTGACCTCCCCTTTGACAATCA
This sequence comes from Protopterus annectens, assembly GCF_019279795.1. Classification (NCBI taxonomy): domain Eukaryota; kingdom Metazoa; phylum Chordata; order Ceratodontiformes; family Protopteridae; genus Protopterus; species Protopterus annectens. The sequence continues at coordinate 1,104,125,275 of NC_056727.1, forward strand.
TATCTCCAAAGTAGTTAGGATATCCTTCTATGTAGGCCATCTGATTACTAAAGGATTACCATCTAGACATACTGGGGTTATAGTGCCCCTTTACTCATCACTCATCAGTCCCATCATAGGTTATAATAACCCATGTGGGATGTACCTCAGAAGACACTTCCAACAGCTGGAAGGTCCACTAATGTACCTTACCACGGGGAATACTAGCCTCCAACATATGGCCTATGCAGCTAGACTGAATAAATTCCTGCTTTACTCAGTGGCATCTCATTTACCCAGAGATGATCTCCACTGGCCAACACAGCCCTGTCGAACTCAGGCTTGATGGATATGCTCCACCTATGAGAATCCATGTCACAGTGAGCCACACACTGTAGTGAGCTGAACCTTGCCACAGCAATAACTGGAAGATGCTGGAGGGACAACTTCATGTCACAGACATCCCCATACTCTGGAACAACATCCTTAGCTATATTATACAGAGCCCCTCACTAACACTCTGCAAGAGAAAACTTGAAGAGTGGATGGGGAACAGTAGATGCACCCCAGAGATCCCGCCATTGGCTCTGCTCCACCGAGGGACAGTTAATGAATCAATGGGGTGGCAAAAGCTGACACATTTTGGATGGGCTTATGAATGGCCTCTGGCAGTTGGCCAAGTACTTACCTATGAATCTATACATACAGTATCTGCATATGCTGATAGCTTAATTTACTGTTCAGGTGTTGACTTACATCCTGCCAATGGCAGTTATGTGTGCAATAGTTGAGGGCTGCCTATGTTGGATGCACACAGTAGACTGCCTATACATGACAATTTACAGGTAGTCTTGTGTGTGTGCCATCCATTTTTACTGTGTTTACAGGTGGAGAAAGGTGTCAGTCCCTATGTGCCTACACTGTCAGTGTGTGTGATATACGTTCTCTCTTTGCCAAGGCATGGGCATACTGGGCACACCTCCGTCTGCCTACTGGGGCTGGCTCAGGGTGTTTGTGGTCTGAGTACCTCTGTGCCTGTGAGGCCCTTAGCAATGACGTTGGGCTGTGAGGGCCTTCACCATTCTGTCCCTGCTTCAGCTGTTTCCTCAGGACCATATTGTGTAGCATAGCACACACTATGAAGATGTGGGCACGTGTGCCTGTAGAGTACTGCAAGGCTCCACCAGATATGTCCAAGCAATGGAACCGTGATTTCAGCATCCCAAACACATGCTCTATGATGATTCTGGTTTGCGCATGTGCCTCATTATGGCATTCCTGCATGGGTGTGTGTGCATTTCTGATGGGAGTCATCATCCACGGTTCCAGTGCATAGCCAGCATTCCCACCAGGTGGCCATTTGGGATGTCCCCCCCTGGCAAATAACCGATACAGCTGTGAGGCATGCCAGATGTGGGAGTTGTGATAGTTTCCAGGTCTGCCAGCACATACATCCATGATAATGCCCTGGACATTGCACACGACCTGGCAGTTGATGGAGGGGTATCCCTTGTGGTTTATGTAGTGCCTACCCTGCTAACTGGGTGGTGACTTGATGTGTATATGCATGCAGTCTATTGCACCCAGTACCTCCGGGTATTCTGCCACATGATGGAAGAGACGCATATTGCTGGCCAACTCCTCCTACATTTGGGGGAAGTGTATGTGCTCATTGGCATGTGGTAACATGGCATCCAGGAACTGGTGTAGTACCCTGGATGCTGATGCCTGTGAGATCTCCATGATATCCCCAGTTGGTGTTTGAAAGGGACCTGTAGCTAGTATTCCCAGGCTTACACATACCTTTGTATCCACTGGGATGGGTTCCCCTCTGTTTGTTCTGGCTCTGAGGCGTGGCCGGCACAGCTCCATAAGTTGCTGTTGGATGTTCCTGTACACCCTGTAATGCTCTACTATCTCCAGATCATGTAGGTTACCCTGGGTCTGAACACTCTCCTCCTCCTCTGGTGCCTGAGGTGGTCATGTGCATCATCCTCCACACCACCTTCAGTCTCCAACACATGCTGGTGGAGCAAAGCTGTGGCAGTCCCTAACATGTACATAATACAAGTTCCCCATCTGTATACACCATTGGTGCAGAGTGTATGGGAATACACAAATGTGTGTGAGGTGCTTTCACATTTTATAGTATTGTGCTATGGATGCTGCTGATTTCAGTGGGTGTGCATGAGCTATTCCAGCTGCAGCGTGCCTTAATTATGGGTTTTGCAATGAGAATTGCAAGTGTGGGGCCTTTACTGTGGAGATCTACTTGCCTGCCTTGGTTAATCTGTTGCCCTTTAATTCACTTTTAGACCTGAATCCCCTCCCATTATCAGGCATGCATCCACCTGCCGTCTTTCTTGTTTTGTACTTTCCCTACCCAGTCATGGCAAAATGTGCCTTGTAGCTGATATACTGCAAATCGGCTTTGTTCTGCTTTGACACTTTACTGTTTTTTTTGCAGTAGAGCCCCTCCCCTTTCCTGTTCTGCAGGTAGCTGCTTGCAGCCGTATTAGCTGTTGTCAATGGCCCACTGTAGGCTCCTAGGTGTTAATTAGTCATTTGTACTCCAATTTCACTGCTGCAGCATTTCCTTATTTCTTTCCTATATCCTTCCTGTTTCAGCTGCAGTGCGCGACACGCATACACATTTACTGGGTTTACGTGCGTTTTCATCTCCATTCACATGCATACTCGGTTACCTTGTGTACTCTCAGCTAAGCATAGCTTTGGTCAATTCAACACACCCCTATCCTGCAGCTTTGCCTAGCTATGAGCAGACCAGTTTAGTAATGCTCCAATGTGCTTACAACAATGGTGACACACCCCTCTCTTGATGTCATCTTTATCTCAAGGGCACACCTCAGTGTTATAACGCTACGCTGTGAGGTGCATCCTTACACCAGCGGGGAATTTGCGATTCACTATTACTCCTCTCATTTGCATGGCATTGCCTACTAATTCCTATCTACTGTGCATAACACTGTCACTGCCCCTTAGCAACCTTTGAGCCATAAGTATGGTGTAGCATGCCTGCCATTGACTATTATGAGGAAATCATGATATGTGTTTCATTGCAGTTTTATTCTACATTTTTATATATTCCTTGCGATCCCCTTTGCGCACCACTGCCCTGGGCTTCCACGTCACGATAATGCGACTATATATATATATATATATATATATATATATTAAATGTTAATTTTATATTTTGTACATGTTTTTTATGTCAATCGCTATATATTTAGCCATTGGCATATATTAACAGTATAATACATGTGTTTGGTTGGCTGTCATGGCTACAATTTTATGTTTGCAAAAATGTAAACCATTTTTTTGCGGTTTACATTTCTGCATGCTTACACTATGCCTGCACCACTTCCTGGCTCACTAAATACCTTCATTTGCATGCTATACTGCTGCACATGGAGTAACTAGCATACAAGACTCGGGAGTTGTGCAGGCGTAGCATACGCAGGTAGTGCACGTGGAAACAGCTCGTACCTGAATCGCTCGGTGGCCATATTTGGTGTTAGAACACCAATGCTACGCCTGCACCTGGCGCAAGCTTCATGAATCCCAGGGATTTATACATTTTTTACTGCATTTTTGCCAAACTACATTTTCTTGTAATTTATGCCTGGTCTGGTGCAATAGTCTTGTAGTTTTATTTTACAATAGTGACAGTATAAACTGTTTATACTCAAATTGTGTTGAAAATATCAGATATTCTGTTTATTTGCATGTTTAAGTTGTACTTACAGATCTTTCTGTTCATTACAATTGCTAATGATTTTCCTGCTCTTTGATTTTTACATTGTTACAACTGCCCCACCCTTCCTACTGCTCTCCTTGCTTCCACCTCCTGGTTGCTACAGTAACCATAGGTTCCTTTGCCTCAACTGTAAAAGATGAACTCTTGAATTTGTAGCCTACCTTGAATGCTAGACATGTAGCACAGAGTCATAGTGGTGAGTGAAATGTGATTTGTTATAGGTTCTGTGTTGCAGAGCTTCACTGGCTGGATTCATTGGATTTTCTGGATTGGTTTCCACTCTAGCTAGTCTCCTATAGTCTACATTGAACTGAACTTATGAGAAGCTTGGAAAGTCTTCAACTGTGAGATTTTTTTTATCAGAAAGGAAAAACAAGCCACAGCCGTACTTGCTGTATAGTGGGGTGGCTGTGCAAAAGCCTTTTTCTCTACAAGAAGCCTTCCTAATCCATACAACATTAGCAATCTAAACTTGAGGCTTCAGTAACCAGTGCCGAGCAAAATAAATCACACCCTGAGCTGTAGTAATGTCTGCCCAGGATATCTGTACATAACCGCCTAAGAAATTAGGCACCACCCCTCACTGCTCATTATAAACTAACCCCTGCATCCCAAAAACCAACCCAACTCAAAGCCAGCACTTCCCAAAACATCTGTAGCCTACCTGAATGAGGTGGGTATCTTAAGACAATGAAAGAATAGTCTCATGCTTTCCAACAATCATCTATTACTCAAGTCACATACTACAGTCTGTGTGTGTGGGTGCGTGTGTGCGTGTGTGCGTGTGTGCGTGTGTGTGTGTGTGTGTGTGTATGTGCATGTGTGCGTGTGTGTGTGCGTGTGTGCATGTGTGTGCGTGTGTGTGTGTGTGTGTGTGTGTGTGTGTGTGTGTGTGCACGATATGTACATATATAATGGCACTGGAGGCTACAATCTCACACATAGACAACTCAGATATCAGGATCATCAGCAGTATATGAGTACACCACACCACAGCATGGCCTTCATACTAAACATAACCCTTCTTATGCTGAGGTTCTAGAGATCAACTTGTCTAATCCTCAAAGACCTTCAAAGCACAGTCAGGAGCAGTGTCCACCTGTTAAGCTTACCACCTCACATAACACAAGACTTCAAAGAATTATGCTAAGCTGACAATGCAGGCATCCACTAAACCAAACATTCTAGTTATAGATGACTCCATTGTAAGACATACAGATGTATCTCTTACCAGGTGGAACAAGAAAAAGAGTGGTGGCTAGTTGTCTGTCTGGTGCCAGGATCCATCAGATCACACATGCACTCAAGTCCTTGAACAACAAGTACCAGCAGCTCTGTCATAATATATGTTAGGATCAATAAATTGAGACATACCTCCTTGGACTATATGAAGAGAGACATGATAGTGCTCTCAGACTATGTATTTCAGGCAAGTATGAGCCTAGCATTGAGCAGCATTTTACCTTCTCTAAGGATGATGTTGAAATATGAACCAACATAATTGGGATAGGTAATTGTTTTAGTTTTGGGTATCATTTGAAGGGGTCCAATATCTATCAGCCTTGGAGGATGTGATCAAAAGACCATGCTGTTTCACCTGGGATTGCCTCCACCTGTCCACTCTTTGCTTTTGAATACTAGAAAATGCATTATCCACCTCTATAGTGCCTTTTTTCACAATGTCAACCAGATATACATACCAAATGTATTAAAGCAAGAAAAGGGAATATAAATATATTACTGATCAATGCTAGGAGCCTAAACAAGAAACTCCATGACCTACAAGCCCTTCTCACCATGGAGAAAGTAGATGTCTTTGTAGTGGCTGATTCATGGTTTAAGATGGTAAAAAGTAATCTGGCTGTGCAGGACAATAATGGTGGGAGGGTGGCCTAATGGTTAAGGTGCTTGCCTTACAGACACAAGGTGCAGGGTTTGAGTCTCACAAGAAATAATTGGCTAGGCTTAAAATGTCTCGCAAGGGCAGTTAGCTTAGTACTAATATATGAGCCTATGCCTTCCACATTATCAGACTGGCCACTATGCAGGAGAGAAAAAGTACAGTTTTGTACCTACCATAAATGTAGATGTTTGAGGATCTCCATTGCTGCAGTCCTGACAAATGGGTACTCCGCTGCCCACCATCGGCCCGAATATCAAAGGGCTAGAACCGGCGTCGGTCATGGGCGCCCGAGACTGACGCAAGTACTTGTCAGTACAAATGCGCATGACCGACGCCATAACCTCAGTCTTTCTTGCCTCAGATGTCAGAATGCAAAAAAAAAAACACCACCCAAAAACCCCAATCTAAAAAGAAAAAGGGGGAAGGAGGGAGGGAAAATAGGACTGCAGCAATGGAGATCCTCGAACATCTACATTTATGGTAGGTACAAAACTGTACTATGTTCGCTGCCTCCCATTGCTGCAGTCCTGACAAATGGGTAGAATCCCAGAGCAACGGAAAAAGGGAGGCCGCCAACTAAATAGCAGGAGGAGTTGCAGACATGCCCTGCAAGACTGCAGTGGCAAACCCAGCCCTAGACCTAGAATAAAGAGGCAAATGATAATGCTTTGTAAAGGTATGTACAGAACTCCAAGTAGCTGCCTCCAGAATGTCTTTAGTAGCTACCCCTCTCAAAAAGCAGTAGAGGTGGCCGTAGCCCTAGTAGAATGAGGCCTGATCCCAACTGGAACCTCCTTTCCATGATGAGAGTAACAAAAGCAATACAATGGCCGATCCACTTGGAAATAGTTTGCTTCGAGACAGCTTTCCCACTTGAAGCCACAGCAAATGAAACAAATAACTGTTGAGATCTCCTGAACTCATTGGTTCTGAACAAATAATACCGTAACTGCCTATGCACATCCAAAGAATGCAAAACTCTTTCCCCTTCATTTTGGGGTTAGCATAAAAAGTAGGCAAATGTATAGATTGGTTCAATGCCACATTAGAAACTACCTTAGGCAGAAAAGTAGGATTAGTACGCAAGGAAACTCTGTCCTGGTGAAAAATCAGAAAAGGTTCCACTGCCATGAGAGCCTGTAATTCAGATACCCTTCTAGCAGAAGTAACAGCCAATAAAAAAGCAGTCTTCCAGGACAACAACTTCAATTCAGCCGTAGCTGCAGGTTCAAAAGGAGGCAGAGTCAGTTTTTCCAAAACAAAATTAAGATCCCAGGCAGGAGTAGGAGCCCTCCGTGGGGGTCTTATATTCTGTGCCCCTCTAAGAAACTGTTTAAGCCAAGGATGTGAAAATAAAGGAGGATCACCATCATAGTGAGCAGAAATAGCTGCAGCATGCACTTTTATAGAAGAGAAGGACAAACCCTTGTCCAGTAACATAGTCAAATATTGCAAAGTACAACTCAAATTAGGCAAAGTGACATCAAGGCCTTTAGCTGAACTCCAAAGAAAAAATCTCTTCCATTTATCAGCATAAACTTTTTGAGTACTAGGACGCCTGGCTTCCAAAAGGACATCTAAAACTTGTTGAGGGAGCTGAAGGCCCCCATCCTCTAAAACTGAATGCGCCAGGCTGTCAGGTGTAGGGATTGCACCCTGACATTGAGAAAATGATTGTCTGCTTGAGACAATAAGTGAGGAATCCGTGGTAATGGCCAAGGTGTCCCGTGAATTAGGCTCCTCAACAGAGGGTACCAATGTTGACGAGGCCAATCCGGTGCTATAAGGATCATGCAAGGTTTGTCCCTCCTGACTTTCAACAGGACCTTTGGAAGAAGAGGCAGAGGAGGAAAGGCATACACGTGAAGGTTGCTCCAACTGAAGGATAGTGCATCTATTTTCCAGGCTTCGGATGAAACAGCCTTGTGCAAAACAGAGGTAGTTGGGAATTCAGAGGAGAAGCGAACAGATCTATGTCTGGAGTTCCCCAAGCCATGGTCAACTGAAGAAATACCTGAGGGTCCAACTTCCATTCGTGAGGATCCACCATCTGTCTGCTCAGAACATCTGCTAACGAATTTTGTGCTCCTGGCAGAAACTGTGCTCGAAGAGTGATGTGCAGATCCAAAGCAGTTTCCCATAACAGCATTGCTTGTCTGCAAAGAGGGTAAGAATGAGTTCCCCCCTGCTTGTTGATGTACCACATGACAGTTGTGTTGTCTGTTCGAATCAACACCAGTCCCGGTCGAAGTAGATCCTTGAATGCTTTCAACACAAATTGAACTGCCAGCATCTCCTTCATGTTGATATGCAAGTGAAGCAGCTCCGGGGGCCAAAGGTCTTGAATCCATTTTCCTTTGAAATGAGCTCCCCAGGCCAACTCCGAGGCATCTGTCATTAATATCTGACTTGCCTCCGGTTGGGTCACAGAGAGTCCCTTGTTTAGGTGACATTCCTGAGCCCACCACACAAATTCTTTCTGAATGCAAGGTAGAATCCGAATGACAGTATCCAAATCGTGGCTGTGTTGAGTCCAAACGCTTTTGAGATACCATTGTAGCTTCCTCATATGCAGTTTGGCATTGGGAAGTACTAGAATGCAAGATGCCATGAACCCCAAGGCTTGAAGGACTGTCCTTGCAGTCAGCCTGGACATTACGGATAGCTGTTGGAAGTATAGGTGAAGATTTCTTTGTTTGTCCGGGGTAAGAGATGCCATCTGAGTAGCTGTATTCAGTCTCACACCCAGAAAACACATCTCCTGTGAGGGTACTAGACTGGACTTTATTTCGTTCACAGAATACCCTAGGCATCTGAAAACTGTCATCACATACTGCAGATGTCGAAGAAGTTCGTGCTCGCCTGAGCCAGTATCAAACAATCGTCCAGATAAGGATAAATTTGAATTCCCCTTAGCCGGAGAAAAGCTATTACTGGAGACAGGACTTTCGTGAACACCCTGGGCGCAGTAGATAAGCCAAAGGGCAATGCAGAGAACTGATAATGCAAATTCCCAGTCCGAAACCTCAGGAATTTCCTGCAACTGGGCCTGATAGGAATGTGAAGATAGGCCTCCTTGAGATCCAAAGTCACCATCCAGTGATCTCTGCCTAGCATAGGCAACAGCTGCTGCAGTGTTAACATCTTGAATTTCGGAATTTCCAGAAAGGTGTTTAGAATGGATAAATCCAGAATGGGCCTCCAAGTATTTCCCTTCTTTGGCACTAAGAAAAGACGGGAATAAAACCCCGTGCCTCTTTCCACAGAAGGAACTGCCTGTATTGCTCCCAACCGGAGCAGAGAAAAAATCTGTGCCTGCGCTTCCAGTCTTTGCTGATGAGGCACATCATACCTTTGAAAGGAGGGAATGTGTGAAAATAAAACTTGTAGCCTCGAGTTATAATGTCCAATACCCATTTGTCTTGGGTAACCAAATGCCAATTCCATTTGAAAAGCCCCAGTTTTCCTCCTAGAGGAGCTGCCAGCAAAGCAGAGTCCGGCAGCTGAAGACACAGGTCATTGGGACTGCTTCCGAAAGGACTGACCCCTGACCACCCCAGCAGAAGGGGTAAAAGAACTCAAAGGTCTAGAAGTAACAGGGCCCTGAGAGGAAGCCCTACCTCTACCACGCCTCGACCTGCCCCTAGAATGAAAATCCGAAGAGGGAAAAGACCATCCCTTAGCAGGCCAATTTCTACTGAACTTAGGGGGCTGAACCGGTAAGAAGTCTTTTACCGTCTGCATAGACTTAGCTTTTTCCTCCATTTTTTTCAAAACTGATTCCACTGGAGGGCCAAAAAGAACATCAGATTGCAAAGGAGCATCCATAATGCGAGCCTTAACATGCTCTGACAAGGACTGATCTCTAAGCCAGGCATGTCTGCGAACAACAGAACTAGTAGCAGCCACCCTGGAAGAAGCTTGTAAAGCATCAAAACCACACTGCAAAGAATGCTTACCAACCTGGTCAGAAGCATGCACTAAATCCTGAAGCTCCTTACAGTCAACACCTTCAGCTAAAGCATCACCTTTACATTTCAATTGACTTAGCAAATAATTCTGATACCTGAGCATATGAAATTGACAATTTAAAGCTCTCATAGCCAAAGTAGAAGAGGTATACAGTTTTTACCCCACCTATCCAGGGCCCTAGCATCCTTGTCCAGAGGAACTGGATTCTTAACCACAGAAGCCTTAACACCTTTGGGGCCTTGAGAAATAGTTTCTGGATCAGCCCTAGGACTCTTATACAAGTACTTGTGAGCTTCCGGAACCCTGTAGTATCTATCTGGTTTAACTGGGGCAGGAGGCAGAGAATCAGGGTTAAGGGCCGCCTCAGAAAATACATCCTGAACAACATCCAGTACAGGGGGAATAGCCAAAGGCCTGTGCTGAGGTAAAAACAAGAATTCTCTTAGCCTTTTACGAGAATCAGAATAATCTTGGCCATCCCACTGGAAATGTTCCCTCATGGAATGCAAAGTTTCAGAGAAAGAAAAATCTTCTGGAGGGGACGCAGAGGGGGTAGCGTCCTCAGCCTCTGAATCAGAATAGGGAGGGAAATCCTGAAGCTCTTCCACAGAGGAATCTGACTCATTGGAAGACTGAACCAGGCCCTCCAACTCTGTGTCTATCCTGGGCCTTTTCACAGGGGGGGGGGCATGGAACCTCTAATTAAAGTAATCAAATCTTCAGCCATCTTTAACATGTGCTTCCTAGGGGCTGGACCCTGGGGATGAGCACCAGCAGGGAAAGACCTAGATTTAGAATGGCCTTTGCCTTGAGAAGGAGGAGGTCGAACTACCCTATGAGGGGAGGAAGCCACAGACAACAAAGAAGCACCCTCAGCCTGGCCTAACACAGGAGAAGCCACTTCCTGCAGTAACAAAGGCTCCCCTTGACACACAGGTAAACTGTCAGAAGGAGCCACTGAAGCAGTCAGTGGTTCCACAGAACCGACGTCCGGAGTGGACGCCTCATCCTGTTTGGACCGCAAAGACTTTTCTTTGCGCTTCTTAGAAGAACCAGTCGTCGGAGAATCCGACGGCATGTTATAATTACAACGCTTACCAAACACTAGCCTAGCACAGTCCAACCGACGTTTAATAGTACGCTTGTTAAAAGTAGCACAAAAGCGACACCCAACAACGTCGTGCTCAGGCCCTAAACAAGGAATACAGAGTGAATGGTAATCCCTATGAGGAATCTGTTTCCCACAAGAAATACAGTTATTAACTTTTTCTGACATCCGTCAATACTGAGGCAAGAAAAAGACAAAAAATGTCCCCAACAGGGTACTTAGCCAACTTGGTATCCGGTCTGAAACTCGAAAACCGACAATTCCAGAACGCCGAACGGCACTTGCAAAAACTGCTTCTGCTTAGGACCATGCGGCAAGAAAGACTGAGGTTATGGCGTCGGTCATGCGCATTTGTACTGACAAGTACTTGCATCAGTCTCGGGTGCCCATGACCGACGCCGGTTCTAGCCCTTTGATATTCAGGCCGATGGTGGGCAGCAGAGTACCCATTTGTCAGGACTGCAGCAATGGGAGACGACGAACATCAAGAGAATGTATCTCCATCTTCATTCAGAAGAGACTTACACCAAAGCTGGTTAAGCAGCATGATGCACTAGATCTTCTTTATGTCTAAACTGCCATCAGAATGGCCCATTACCACATCTTGACTGGCTATAGAACACCCTGTATGACCCAAGAAAGCCACAATGTCTATCTGTCTATCTGTAAGAACTAGAGTCTCTCAATATTAAAACTAATACTATTTTCTTGGGTGATCTAAACTATCCAACTGCAGACTAGGAAACCTATACCATCACTGGTGTACAAGAACAGAGATTCCTAGACTTAATACCATACAAACACCCTGGAACAACTGGTCAGAGTAGCCACTGGGGGAATAATGTCTTAGACATTGTACTTACAATATGATGGCATCTTGCATCATCCCTTGCATATCTTCCTCAATTATTAGGTCTGACCATAAAGCAGTCTCCTTCAAAATAAAATTGAATCCAAGAGCCATTTCTACTTCTGGTACCTTTAAAAATTTTTGAAGACAAATACCTACTCCTAAGTGTAGGATACCACTGCTGTGGAACAGAGTCCCCATCCATGTAGAACAAAGCTCATCCCTGGCCACATTCAAGTGTAACTTTAATTGAATGGGAAATAGGAATTTATCCCAGGACACCCACCATTTTACTAATGGACAGACACTGCTTCTAAATGCTTTATCCCAATGCATGTTTCCCCTCCAATTATCTATGTTTTCAGCCAGTAATTATCACTAGAGTAATATATAAATATATGTATTGAATAATGTCAGATGAATCTAAATTCCAATAGGATCGGTTAATTTTAAGCACCAAATGGGATAATTTGCTAGGTTTAAAATGGCCTGCAAAGGCAATTAACTTAGTGCTAATGTAAGAATATATTAATCTATATATAGTTCCTTTTTCATTCTCAGAGGACCAGAGTGTTGCACATGTCAGTAATTAACAAATTCAATGGACTAATTGTGCCAAAAAGAAATATAATATATGAAAGGGTGTACATTCACAGATGAGTACAAGCCAAGGATGAATTCACTGAAGCTCTTGTAAGAGGCTTATATGAACTGTTGAAAATTGTGGAATTACTAGCACAAAGGATAAGCAAATCAGTGACATAATTTAGACTGGTTAATCTTGAAGTCTCTCAGAAGTAACCATAGAAGAAAATTCAGTGTTAATGAAAGCCTCACAAATCATCAGAGAGCTGAATTAGTCAAAAAGCAAAATGCTAATTTAACTAAAGCAAGTGAGGTTTGTAAAATAAAATGGGAGAGAATAGCAAGTTTAAAAAGAGATGTAATTTTGGTCGAATGAGGCAAATGCAAAAGCAAAGTGAGTGAGTGCAAGCATGGCAAATGTACAATGGTTTGCTGTTATCATGTGAGTCAGAGTGGTGAGTGCAGGAGAAGGCAGAAGGTGTGACAGATGCACTGCACCATTATGCTAAGACAAAGTTATCTAAGGAGGCCTTTTCTCAAAATGAAATTGAAAACAATGTTCAGCAAACTTTTTGTGGGGGGGGGGGTTGGGTTCAGTTACCATTGATATTGAAGCAGGCTGGTAAGTAAAACTTCCAATTCTTGGAACTCAAATATGTCTCTAGATTAATAGAGTGACCAATATTACTGCAATTTCACATACTACCTATAGAAGTTTCTGAAGTCCCAGCCATGAGGAAGAGACTCAAATGCATAACCCTGCAGGCAAACTCAGGAACACTAATACATTTTTAGCCACGTCTGATTGGAAAGAGTGCAAGTTTGAGTTTTGCGTTTATATACTACATGGTCCATACATAAATCATCTGCTCAGCAGAGTTGTGTTATAACAGATGGGTTTAATTATAAAAATTAAGTCAGTGTAGATGTGTTTGGTCTGCTGAATCTAGCCTCCTATATGTATCTTCCATCCTTACTAACCTTCATACCACTCAAATACAATTCTACAATAGAATGGCCAGATTTGCCTCAAAATCCCCATTCTGAACTCACCACTATCATGTCCTACACTATTTGACGGCTGAATCTTCCCAACAAGTCTATCCAATTGCACATAATCTCCCGGACAAAGGTCCATCAACGGCAAACCTACTTCAGAAATATTCTCCACCTAGACAATTGAGATAAGAAAACAAAGTCCAGACTAGAACACCCAGATCCAGCAAGAGTCATGCTGATGCTCTGTACTGCATGTCCATCACCAAACTGTGGAATGTTTTGCCCATTACTATAAAACTAAACAGCATTTCATAGGTTTAAAACATCAGTAAAAGCATAGTTACTGAATAACAAACAATGTTTTCCCTGAGTGCCTAAAAGGCGACCCTGTAATTGTTAAACAAAAGCTGTCATACTATCTTCTGCTCACACATATACACATGTGCACGCTCACACGCACACATTAGAGATACTTTTATATTTGTACTCACTGTCCATATTTCAAAACTCCAAACCTTCTAATTTATAGATGCATTTGTTATGACTCATGTCCTCCTTGCATTTGGCATTTAACCCTTATCAAAATTACTAAATACTTAAAGCTTGACTCAAACACTACTTCATTGTCTGTAGAACCCATTATATCCATTTACAGAGCTGTAACCGAATCACACATTCAGCTACAGCTATCATTGCATGATTTGCCTGTCCAATGTCTATATATACACTTACGATGGCAACAAGCTGAATGGCATAGAATTCAGTTTCACTCACTACATTAGCTATTGCTCAGGTTAATGTAGTCATCCAGTGGCAGATCCAGAGCAGGTGTAGATGGGGAATACTACTGACGAAACACAAATGGCAGCAGTCATTCAGTACTAGGTAGTCCCAACTCTTGGTAAACCCTCCCCTCATTTTCTTTTCTTGTTCTGCATATTTAGAAGTGCATGTTTGAAGTTGTGAGCACTGAATGTGGGTGTGAACACTGAATTGTGGAAAACAAGTGCACTTCGGACAGACATTAGAGGCATAAGCAAACTCCATAATGCTAGGCATTAAATTCAGCCAAAGGAGAAAATTCATCCTTATTTTGCTTGTCCCCACCCCTGGGCTGTCCACACCATCCAAATTACTTCTTCCTTGTATTTATGCACCTTGTCTTACTCTTTAGCTTTTTCTTCCATCCTTTCCACACACTAAATGGCCAAGAATGCACTGAAATAAATGAATTAAGCTAGGGGCCTGGGACTACTAGGTCTCCCAGAAGCCATAAGGGTCTGGATACTTTAAGGTGTATTTGAAATGTTTTCCAACCTTAATTCAGTGATGGCTTGAACAAGTAAGTTGTGACCAGGGATGATGTTGAAAGCCAACAAACATAGTATTTCCCAATAAAATAAAAAGACAAATAATTACAAGTATACAAAAATCATATGTATTAATAGTGCCTGCCTCTCTTGGGCAAGTTTATAATAGGTTTGTCAACTGCACTATGTCCTTTAACTGACCTGTTAATGAAAGATGTACACTGGTCATAGAGAAATGCATTTTTAGCAAAGCAAAATAAATGCTAACAACACCCCCAGTGTTCAGTGCTATCATACTTTGATGTCATTAAACCAAGAATACTGAATGCTGAAATTAGTAGCTATATTCTAGGTATAGCATTACTCAAAACAGATGAACATGCATTGCATCTTATTGCCTATTGCTCCATAGTGCTAACCAATGGTAAACTGAGATATTGTTGATTGAGAAACAGTGTCTTACAAATGTGAGGATATGTGAGAAATTCTTACTTTCCACGAGCCCCAGCTCAGGAGGTTATACCCAGGGCAGCTCATTTGTTAACTAGATAAGTGAAGTGCTTCAGGGACCCTTTTCAGCCAGCAACAATTTACATACATGACAAAATAACAAATGAATAATGGTATTGCAATAAAGCCCTAGTGTAAACTATGAGAGCAGCAAAGTAAAAATATGTATAGGCAACCATCCTGAAAGTAAACAGTAATAACAGCTAAGTGTCCACGTAGAAAACCTTTTGCTAAAAATCAAAAATAAACATAGCAAATCTCGTGCAATTCTAATAGTGACAACAAATGAAGTATATGTAAATAAAACACTAAACTGAAAATTCAGGAAAAATGTCATGAAAAAAAGCAAAACTGGAACAAAGCCATTATGACTATTTAAAACTTGCCCATACATATTTTAACATATTTGAATACAGCATGGGCCAGATTCAAAAAATGTTGCTACATCATACTAAGCAACTTTGTATGATGGGCAGCCACTCACAGGATAGATGTGATTCAGTAAGCCAATCTACCCAGTGTGGCAAGGCCAGTATGTGGTCAGCCATGTCATATGCTGATGATATAATCGAATGCCATATATGATAATGAGGCAAAAAAAACATGGAGGAATGATTCAGGAATGTTTCAGTGCTATGAAACGATGCTGCACTTTCCATATATTTGAACTCAACCATAGGCCCATTTTCAGAGAGAAAGAGAGAGAGAACATCCTGCAAATATTCTTATGGTTGCCACAACATTTGAAATGTATATCTGCAGGAGGCTGTTATTGCAGCTGTTTTGCCTGACAGTGCTTGACATGTCCACAGACAAAAAATGTAAGATTTGTATATAAAATGTATATTCAGAATAGTGTGTGGATACACACACACACACACACACACACACACACACACACACACACACACACACACACACACACACACACACACACACATATATGCAAGGTAAATAGAGGCAGTCCTAAGGTAGCAGAAGCATACTGGCAATGTTATTAAAGAGAATCAGTAACTCTGAAAATGTGAGGAATTAAATAGCAAGAAATAAAAATAGAAGCATACAGTTTATAAAGATGACCTCAGACTGTGTTTATTATAATCTTATAGTTGTATTCCAGAATGTTCAGATCAGGTAACTGTGACAAGTGATGCTACCTAGTACCATATCATTAATAGGAAAAAACAAGTGTTTACAGTTTCATGAATATTTCAGTGTAATGATCTCTGTAGCACTAGTTAGTTAAATACCTGGCATATTCTATCAAAAAGTTGTACAGCACAAAGGAATTCAGGGTAGAAAAAAATATTCATACCTACGAATAATGGCTCAAATGCTGGTCTCATATGCCAGCATCTCTAGTGGGAAAGGTGAACCTGACTAAGATGTTTTTCTTGTTTCATTCTATCTTTATAGTAGCACTTAAAAGTATTCAAAAGAGAAAACGATATAAATCCAAGTTCTTATCATATAGAGAACTTGTCAAATCCCATGAGAAATAATGATAGTATGTGAATGGAATGATGACGTTAAACTTCTAGAATCAAACTTTTTTCATTTTTCACCCAAGTAATGTCAAACATGCAAGGCTGATTTACTTTTTCAATCTTTTTCTTCTTATTATTAGATTCCTCCTGCGTGCTAAAATATTTTATTAACCTGATTCCAAAAACAAGAAACTGTGGCCTTATATTAAAATGTATCAGAACAAACCTCAATTTTTGAGCAACTTTACTTACTAAACTTTATTTATAGAAAGATATGTGAATAAAACATCCACTTACACTTTGGAACAGCTTCATAACTACTGAAAATAACAGGAAATAACACAAAGCTCATAAAGTCTAACAAATGAAAGCACTCCTTATGGCAGTCAGCACAGTTAAATCTGTATTCTTAAATTTCAGAAGGCCTTTCCATCCAGTGAAGCAAACATTACTTACAAGGGAAGCCTTTATCAAGGGTGGAAAATATAGAAAATACTAACGGGATAATTTTAAGACAAATCAAAGAGATGTGTTCCAGTTACCTCCAAAACCTTACCATACTCAAAAGTGACATCAAAAACTGTACCCTACTTTGGAAGACAGTCCCCTGGATTTACTAAGCCCATTATAGCATGCAGGATTAGTTTAAGAGCTATTTTCGGCAATATGGCCGACGTGCGATCCAGGAACGAGCACCCAGGAAGTGCACGTGAGCTCTTAGGCTAATCCTAAATGGACCGAGCTCCTGTATGCAAATTACCCTCATTTGCAGGCGAAAACCATGCAAATGAGGGTAATATGTGATCCAGGAAGCTAGCAGCCGTCCGTGCAGGATGAGTGCAGTGTGCAGAAATGTACTATGTTAGTAACCGAGTACAGTTCAGCAATCTACAAAACGGCGCCATGACAGCTCCAAATAAAGACTGCATATCATTGAGGAAGCATGCCAATGTCCAAGTAGGTCATTGGCATTACAAAATGTAAAAGAAAAAAATAAACAATGTGAAATTTCATCTTCGCCGATCTCACCTGGTTAAGCATAGGGCAGCAACGCGCAAATGGGATCGGGGGGAAATAAATAAAATAAACCTAAAATAAGCTTTCCAACTGAAATCAGTATTCTGCCATGCAGGTCAATGGCAGTCAGAAGACAACCTGGCCAGTGCATAATGGTTGATAAAGGGGAAGGCTCAGTGTGGGACATGTAAGTACGCATTAGCAGGCAATCCTATGCAAATGAGGGAAGGGTTAGTGAATCCCAGAGTTTCCCAGGGTGTGAGGCAGGTTCCAAGAGTGTAAGAGTATAAATAGCTGGGTGCAAAACTAGGATATAGGTGACATCATGGGGGGGCTGTCAGGCATACTGTAAGTGAATTGGAGATCTGTGGCTTGGGATTGCTCCTAGTGTAGCACAGCTAAGCTAGGGGTGTGTCTAAACCTGCCTAGCACACTTTACAAAGTGTAAGCATGTGTGTGTGCCATGCACCGGGTTGTACAGGAAGAAAAAGGAAGTTAAACCAGGACTGGGATTGCTCCTAGTGTAGCACAGCTAAGCTAGGGGTGTGTCTAAACCTGCCTAGCACACTTTACAAAGTGTAAGCATGTGTGTGTGCCATGCACCGGGTTGTATAGGAAGAAAAAGGAAGTTAAACCAGGAAAAAGCAGTTCTGTGCACATTTGAGCACTACGTTCACGCGGCGTGCACATGGGTCTAAACAGGGTGGCAATGGGAAGGGAAAACAGCAGTAGGAAGGTAATCAAGGAGACCTAGTTGAGCTGCCAGGTGCAATGTATCAGAATCAGCTAATCACACAGGAAGCAGACCAGCCCAGCCCAGAACATCACTATAAACCAAGCAAATACCTACCCCCCTGGTTTTTCCACAATCTACACCACCAGTGTATACAAGCGGGGAAATTTTAAAACCAAATCTACAAAATGAGAAGGGCTACAGCAGGCAACATAGAACAAAATGTGCAAGAGGCTGAGGGTGGAGAGGATGTCAATGCTGCCAAACAACCCACAGTGAGGAGACAGAGAAGAGTGTACAGACCCAGGGTAACCTACCAGGGGCTACATGAGCTGGAGATAGTGGAGCGCTATAGGGTGGATAGAGACCTCCTACAGCAAATCGTTGAGCTGTGCAGGCCACACCTGACACACCACACTGGCCGAGGGGAACCCATTTATTTATTTATTTATTTCCAGTTTGATAACCGGGAAAGTCCACTGGGCTTGAAAGCCCGTTTTCAGTGGAGGCCCGGGGAGAAAAGCTCCATATTAATAATACATTACACACATAATTCCACCAATTCCTGGATGCCATGTCAGCACATGCCAGTGAGCATGTATATTTTCTCAGCACAAGTGAGGTGTTGACCCGCAATATGCGTCTCTTCCACCAAATAGCTAACTACCCTGGGGTAGTGGGTGCTATAGACTGCATGCACGTATGCATCAAAGCACCACCTGTTGAGCAGGGTAGGGCCTATATCAACCGCAGGGGCATCCCCTCCATCAACTGCCAGGTTGTATGTGATGCCCAGGGCATTATACTGAATGTGTGTGCTGGCTGCCCTGGAAGCTATGACAATTCACACATACAGCAACTGACACAGCTGCACCACAGATTTGCCGATGTGGACATCCCCTATAGTCACCTAGTGGGGGATGCTGGGTACCCACTGGAGCCGTGGCTGGTGACATCCATCAGAAATGCACACACACCTGAACAACACCATAATGATGCACATGCACAGGCCAGACATATAATAGAGCATGTGTTTGGGATGCACAGTGTCAAGGAGACTTAGTAGAACTGTCAGGTGAAATGTGTCAGAATCAGCTAATCACACAGGAAGCAGACCAGCCCAGCCCAGAACATCACTATAAACCAAGCAAATACTGGACACATCTGGTGGAGCCCTGCAGTATTCACCAGCTACATGTACCCAAATAGTAATGGTATATGCTATGCTACACAATATGATCCTACAGAAACAGCTGCAGCAGGAACAGCATGGAGCAGAGCCACACAGCCCCCCACCATTGCCAAGGCCTGTACAGGTACAGAGTGACTCGGAGAAGGAACAACCTGAGCCTGCTCTAGTAGGCAGAAGGGGGCATGCCCTGTATGCCCTGGCCTTGGCAAAGAGGCAACGCATGGCATATGCACTGACACAGTAGGGCCGCAGGGAATGACACCTCTCTCCGACTCATACAGACAGTAAAAGGGATGCAAAACATGACACTACCTGTGCCTAACCATGTATAGGGAGTGTACTATGAGCATCCAACATAGGCAGCCCTCCAGCACCATCCTCAAGTCCGGCACACCCTCAAGGTAAGTCAATCAACCTACCAATTGTCAAATGGAGTAGAATGTAATTTTTCCTGTAGCTATGGTATGGATGTGAACATGCAAGGGAATTGGGTGGGTGGATGTCAAGTCAGCAGAGTAGACACCCATAGTGGCAGCATGAGATCTGTAACACATACTGGAGTCACCATAGTAGCCAGTAGTACACAGGGTGACAAAACCCACTGCAGGAAATGGCCTGAGCAACAGGGGTGTCCATAAGAGCCACACATACCAGTCAGGAAGGATCACATACCCAGCAACAGTCTCAGCCAGCAGGACAGGTGAAGACAAACACAAACAAATGCTGTACTATGGCCTCCGAATGTGTCCTAGGGTTAACCCCTCCCCCAGGCCTACACAGACAGACCGCAGCAGGCCAGGCAGTCAGATGTAAATTGTGAAGGCTAGGAAGTCAGACACTAATATGTAGGTAAACAAAGCAAGGATCTGTACTACAGTGGTAAGCCCTAGCCAACAGGATAGGTAAGACTAGAGACGGAAATGGAGTACCTGACTTACCAGCAAAGTCCTAGCAAATGTGTACAAGTGTCAGGTGTGCCTCCCCCATCCAACGTACACATAGACTAACAGTCAGGTGTGCCCCCCCCCACTCCTGTGTAGAACAGTAGAAACAGTCAGGTGCCCCACCCCCCCCGCTATGCAGAAATGTAGCAACAGCCAATGGCAAATGACCGATGGATACCCTGCAGACACAGCATGCTACCCGTTGGTGTACAACAAAAGGACAGCACCGCAGTACAAACAACCTGGACGTGGTCCACACATGCAACACAGATGGCCATACTGGGCATGCTCACACACTTAAACACAGGAAGGCCATGTCTGCAAACACCAGTGGACCAGACATATCTGGAAGTTGCAGTTCTCAGCGTGAACACATCAGTATGCACTACTCCTGCCTTGCACACACAGTGGATAGGAATGCAGACAAACATGTAAGGACAACACACTATAATAAGCCACAGGCACATGGGCATAGATGTGTGGAAGAGGGTGACTGTGACAAAGAGCCATGCGGGCCTGTCCCAACTGGCCCACAGCCTAAAGGCCCCCAACACAGGAGGTGTGGATGTAACCCACTGCGGATACTAGCCACCGGTATGTGTCAGCATGACAGACTATGTGGTGTATGTGCCAGCTGTGCAACAAGACTGTGCAAGGAAGCAGCCATCTAGTAGCTGTATACATGCACCTGTGACATATGACCCCATGTGTACCTGCATGTGGCATGCCAACCCCTAAATGAATGAGGTATGGCCAATGCACACACTGCCCTCCCCAAAGCAGTAGGATGCCAAGCCTGATGAGGTCATCCAATATGAATTACACCTTTGGGAGAGCTATAGCTCAGTAAAATGCATGGCACATTCCATAACTGCGTAGTGCTGTAGTGACAGAGTAGTTAGGTAGTAGTACTAACCCCAGACCTGTCAATTGTGTGAGTGTGTGTTTGTGTGTGTGCCTGTATGCCTCTGACTGTGTAGAGTGAAATGCTTGTTGGGCTACTCACACTCCATGCAATACATATATTAAACTTTGGCAAGGCTGCTGATGTCACTCACCTAGAAGTACACCTCTGGGAAATTAATAGTCCAGTAATCGCCATGGTACATCTTGTAACTGCGTACTGCTGTAGTGTGATAAACTGGTTAGGTAGATGTTCGAGTCCCCACCCTGGCAATGGTGTGTGTGTGTGTGTGTGTGTGTGTGTGTGTGTGTGTGTGTGTGTGTGTGTGTTTGACTGGGTAGAGAGCAATGCTTTAATGCTTTTTAGGCTACTCACACTCTATACAATACAAATACTCTACTTTGGCAAGGCTGCTGATGTCACTCATCTAGAAGTATACCTCTGGGAATTTGATAGGCCAATAATCACCATGGTGTGTCCTGTAACTGCGTATTGCTATAGTGTAATAACCCAGTTAGGTAGATGCTCGAGCCCCAGCCCTGGCAACTGTGTGTGTGAGTCTGTGTGTCTGACTGGGTAGAGAACAATGCAATTTAGGCTACTCACACTCCATACAATACAAATACACTGCTTTGCCAAGGCTGTTGATATCACTCACCTAGAAGTACACCTCTTGGAAAGTGATACCCTAGTAATCACCGTAGCATGTTCTGTAATTGCCTGCTGCTGTAGTGTGATAAACTAGTTAGTTAGGTGTTCAAGCCCCAGCCCTGACAATTGTGCATGAGCCTGTGTGTGTGTGTCTGACTGGATAGAGAACAATGCGTTTTAGGCTACTCACGATCCATACAATACAAATACTTTACTTTGGCAAGGCTGCTGATGTCACAAGTACACCTCTGGGAAATTGATAGCCCAGTAATCACCAGGGCACGTCCTGTAACTGCATACCGCTGTATGGTGATAAACTCGTTAGGTAGGTGTTTGAGCCCCAGCCCTGGCAACTGTGTGGGTGTTTGTGTCTGACTGAGTAGAGAGCAATGCATTTTAGGCTACTCACACTCCATACAATGCAAATACTCTACTTTGCCAAGGCTGCTGATGTCACTCACCTAGATGTACACCTCTTGGAATGTGATAGCCCAGTAATCGCCGTAGTGCATTCTGTAAATGCATACTGCTGTAGTGTGATTTAGAATGGTAGTAGTGTTCCATCTCCATCCATGCCAGCTCTGGATGTGATGTGTGTGTCTCAGTGTCTGTGTATGGAGCAATGCATTATAGGCTACTCACCTGCAGTACATTAAAAATGCCCTGCTTTGGTAGTCCTGCTGATGTCATTAATTGTAAAATACACCTTTGGGGAAGATGCACTTCAGTAATGTCCATGGCATGTGATATAACTGTGTAGTGCTGTAGTGTAACTAAACTAGTTATATAGGGGGTCTACTCCCAGACATGACAGGTGTGTGTGTTTGTACCTCGTATCCTGTGTAGAGGCAGTTGTGAGTCGTGGGCAATGTGGAGGGGTTTTGCTAATTTAAGTTATGGTGGCCCTACAATATATCACAATGTCAACCATACAGGGATAACAGATGTAAATGGCTGAGAGGCTGGGGTGCAAAGCCATACCCATACATGTGACATCAAGGCCTGCCAATTACAGTTAGCACACCACTGTGCCTTCACATGTGACTCACAATGGACATACCATGCCTGACAACATAGCCTGTATGGACAGATGACACTGACATCAGGAAATGTTGTTAGCATACTATCAATGTAGGTGCAGGGTAAATCTGCTGACCAGTACCACTCCTTGCCACACGTGGGCAAGACTGGCACATCTGATGATACGCTATGTTCATAGAATGGGCCAGACACCCCAGGTACAGTTCCACATGTCACTGTACATGCATGTGGGAGGTGTGCACATCATAGACACCATCCGAGTCATGGACTAGGGAACACAGACATGGCACGTGATACACAGCATTGGCCACACACAAAAGTCACCCATTTGACTGGATGATGGATGCAATATCCACCTGTGTGGGCAAATGCAGATGCTATAGGCCTGTGCCACAATGCAGACCATTGTCATGTGGGCTGATGCCAAGTTATACCCATTACCTACCCTTGTATAGCCTGCTGGCACTGTTGGCCACCACACACCCATGCATTCATGCACCCACGCATGTCCTACCTGGACCCTGTATGTTCATGTGTGTGTTGTATAGTGCGTATGTCGACATCCACATGCACTACTCCCCCCAGGGTACAGTGAAGCATGCAGCCTTATGTCAGACACCCCATCATACTCACTGCCCATACGACCTTAGTATCACCTGTGTGGTGCATGTGTTCCCTGCACATTGATGTGTTGTGGCAATCCCACTAGTGACGGGTTGCACTCCTGGCCCTGCCAAGTGTGTTAATGTTAGTGCGTCCCTGTGTGAGTGTGCCTGTGCTGACGCTGGCACCTGTTCATGCGGACAGGCATGTGTACGTCACCTACTGTATATCTACCGTATCCCTGTTGCAGATGTCACTCACCATCACTTATATGTTCTGAGTGCTCCCCACCAGATAACCCATGTGGCACATCCAATAACAGTATCGAACTGAGATAGTACTACATAGCTGTCGGGTGTTTGATACCCTGTGCTGGTAGGTGTGTGACACAAACATGCATAGGTTTTAGCCTCCCACCCCTCTCTGACATGTATTCATCTCTGTCTGCCTCCCCCACTCCCTCTGGTGGATGTGGAGGGTCACACCTGCATTGCTTAGGCAGCAGCATGTGTATTTAACATGATGCTCATGATCAGCTGATTGCCTCTGCATGATATGCAGCCCTTTCCTAGCTGATTGCATGTGGAACAGGTCTGGTAATAATCCCATAGCCAATTGCATGGAAATGCACTCCAATACCTGGGAACATCCTGGTGGTGTTGGCCCTTGTCTGTCACTGTGAGCAGGAGCTAGAACTGTCGTTTGGCAAACACCATTCCAGATGGGTTGGGGCTTTACCTCTAACAACATACACTGTGGGAAGAGGGCAACAAACATGAGGGGGATGTGCCTGACCTGACTACAAACTGTAAGTGCTGTTATACTGCATATGGAGTAATGTTGTATTAACAGTGTTTGTCTGGATATGCCTGTCGTATATGTCGCAATACCTGCCATGTCAGTTCCATGTATATCAGGAATCCCCATCTGCAGGCTCATCTACAGACTGGGCAGTGTTGTGCCTTTGGTGTCATGTGTTAGCCACAATGTTTCTATCCATGGAATGCAGAAGGTAGTGTAAGGATTGCAGTCTGTTGATGGTGAAGGCCATGACAGTTACTGACTACATATCCCTCATTGGACATATCTTGCAATATACCCCGTTAACAATGGTAGATTAATGAGGGTATCACAGTAACATGTCTATACTGGCCCTGTGTATGTTCTGTCAGCCACACCTCTGTCAACCTTTGTACATATGTCGTGCATGAAGTGGTGCATATGTGCTGTACACCATAAATAGTGTCATCATATCTGATAACATGCTAGTGATATATCAGAGTGCCACACATGTCATGTACAGTAGGGGTTACACAATGCCATACCCTGGAAATCCTGTGGATGTTTGTACAGTACTGAGGTTGGTGTAGTGATGGTGAATGTCAGCAGTGTGTGTATTATTAATATGTACTATGGCATGTGTACAGACTGTGGTAGATGACATTGTTCTAGCTCCTCTTCTATC
Organism: Protopterus annectens; assembly: GCF_019279795.1. NCBI lineage: Eukaryota > Metazoa > Chordata > Ceratodontiformes > Protopteridae > Protopterus > Protopterus annectens. The sequence continues at coordinate 1,104,150,306 of NC_056727.1, forward strand.
TGTTGTTACATGCTGCCCCACTGTATGGTACCATTGTACCTTACATGTGTGTATGGCCAAACACACACATGTCCCATACCACAGACAGCCATCAGACCAGACTGTGTAGCAGTCCAGTATATGTAGGGTCATTCTGTGATTGGCACATATGAGTATGGTGTAGGACAGATAGTCCATATACTGTACTATTATGCTAGCGTACCATATGTGGATTTGGCTGTGTTCAAATTGGTTGTGGTTATGGACTGTCACACAGGTGTATCCTACCCTGTGCTATGACATGGCTGTTGAGTCTGCTATATATGCAGGTACTCTACCATGATAACCTTGGGGTGTCTGTCAGTAGCCAATGGCACACATGTTATGAGCAGATGTCACCTTCCACACACACCGTGTCTGTGTCAACAATCCCTATGGCAGTAGCAACTGTCTATAAATATACCAGCTATACATACCAGACATCCTCTTGCACTGCTACATTGGGTCTATAGGAGCTGGGGTAGGGCTACAATCCATGGCCAGGACATATGATGGGACGATAAGGACATGTACTTATCCAGATAGCCATATATATCTATATATATATATATATATATATATATATATATATATATATATATATATATATATATCTGAGTACACATGTGTAGTACCTCCAATTACCACTGTCATGGCAACCACCCACTATGAATCCCTACATCATGTGGACATACTCCCTGTACATTCCCTGTGTGATGGACATCCTTCCTGTGTGTGGGCATCAATGTTACAGACAGCAGGTAGCAATACCTCTTACAGGAGAACCTGCACACTCAGGGCAGCCACATATATGTAGGAGGATCGGGACATACAGACAGACTGTGAGTAGAGTGGTGTAATGCTTTGCATAGTACTGTTGTTACAGTGTGTGTGTGTGTGTGTGTGTGTGTGTGTGTGTGTGTGTGTGTGTGTGTGTGTGTGTGTGTGTGTGTGTGTGTGTGTGTCTGTACATACTAGTTTACCTTGGACTGCAGTCTGTCTGCATAGCTCACTACTGTGGTCCTATCCTCTAGCTGGACAGAGGTGTGCCTCTCATGTGTTGTCTGTCCACCACACAGGTCCTGTGTTGGATATTACACTGGCAGTGTGTGTGTTGTGTGCTAGCAGTACATGGCTATATCCATTTGTATATTTGATGCCGTATTCCTGCATTAGGGTATGTTGCAACACATCCTGTAACACCAGCATGTTCCAGGGTGTGTAACTGCAATATTGCAGGTATGGCCCGGTGCTCCTACCTTTGTCCTCCACATATATGGCAGCCTTGTCCTGCTGTGATACAGGTAGGGGTTGTTAGGTAATGGCCTACCATTAACTACTGCTATCATTCCTACTATCATCCCAGTCATAGCGTGGACATCCACAACATTTGTTGGCCAGGGACCATACATGTGACAGATACAATACCCAAGTAAAAAATGTCCCCCTAGGGCTTGACTAAAGGGTATAATTGGAGGCTGCTACATCTGATATTGTTGTCTGTAACATATCGTGCAAGCAAATCTGTTGTCAACTGTTGTACAAATTGAAGGGTATAGCCTGGACACCATAGTATGTTATATATCCGCACTGTCTGCATCTACTGTTTTGTGTGGTTCTTACATCTATCACTGGTTATATATATCAACATCCATGTGCTGTCAGTAATGGCATATATTATTGTATGGTACACAATAAAGGTTGTCTGTGTATACATAACTGTGTGTTGTGCCATGTCCTTTGAATTGTGAGTGGGTATATGTGCAATGTAAGTATCCCCTTTGGTGGGGCTGGTTGCTATGCCACACATGTCACAGGTACAGATTGCAGGGCTTGTGGCTGGGGATATACATTCCACCCAGTATGTCCACACTTCTGCTACACATGTATGGCTACTAATACCCTTGGTCTGTGTATATGTGTATGTACCCATATATCCTATACATATATATATATATATATATATATATATATATATATATATATATATATATATATATATATCCAAAAAATCCAAATACCCAGTATACCTCCACACTGGGTATTTGGATTTTTTGGATCTAAATTGGTTCTGTTGGGGTAAGCGTTTTCAATATATATATATATATATATATATATATATATATATATATATATATATATATATATCTGCACATGATTGATTTTTTTCCCCAGTAAAGTAAAGAATACAGTGAAAGTATGTCTTCTAATGCTGTTATTGCCTAGCTAAATACTTCTGCTAGGTAAACAAGCAACCATCCCAGGTTAGCCAGCAGCCAAATCTTCTCTTTATTAGCCTCAAACTACCCTTTCTTCCCAATCTATTACCCTCTTCACTCTGAATTAGGATAGCTCCATCCCTTACTCCAGCTTCTTATCCCCCTTAAGGGACTTCTTATCCCCCTTAGGGGGTCTCGTTCTCCTGCTGAATTTACTTACCTGGCCACTAGGTGGCAGCCTATCAGCTAACTGCCCTGTATTCTTTCCTTTCTCTAGTGACTCCTCCTGATGCTGAGTTCCTAGACTTTCTGTAGTCTACCTCACCCTATACCCTGTTTTCCAGCAGGTTCTAATTCTCACATCTCACTATACTTGTAGCCCAGTCTCTCCCTACTACCCTTCTTCTTTTCATCTAGTTTTCTCCCTGAAACCCCCCTTACTTTCCTCCTTAATACTACACACTTACCTTCTGATCTTCATACCTTACTGATTGTTCTCCTTCACTTTTTCTTACCCTCTCTGGCTCTTCCCGCTCCGTTCGCCCTGCGGGCTCACTCCACTCCCCTACCCTATCCCCAAATTCCACCCACCCCCAGTGCTCCTACATTTATACATCACAAGCCACACCCCTACCCTTAATTAACCAATTAGAATCCGACCTTCACCTAACACTTAACAAGAATACACACCCATATTCCAAACACTCTTCACAATACCCTTCAGAATAGCCTATTCTGACTCTAATCGATCTCCTTAACAATTTCCCTACCTTTTGCTGACATTCTATAGTTCTTTCTTAGAAATGCCCTCATAACACAAACCTAAACTAACAATCCTTATTATATTACATACTTTAATACTAATTCTCTCTATACCATTTAACCTTACTGTATATGAGAATGTATACTATAGGGAACCCCCCATTCTCTAAAACAAACACTGCCTCTCAGTCAACCAAGCTCAAATATCCATGCTAACATCACCTCTACCTCTACCTACCTTTCCCCAAAGTATCATAGACTAGCTCATATTTCCATCCATCAAGCCAGAAAGTCCCTGAATAGTCTCTATAAAACCCTGAAGTTCTTACCCTTCATCAACACCCATTACTCCATTGAGATATTCATCCCAACCCAGGGCCAAATAACAACATCCCACTAAAGTCCCACCAACCACAGCCTACACCCCCATTTACCTCTACTAAAGATCCTAACTCCTTACTCTTAGCTCATCTTAACATGCAGAGCTTAAATAACAAAATCAGCCAACTCCATGCTCTACTTGACACCCAATTCTTTGATGTCCTATGTCTAACAGAAACCTAGCTTAAACCAGCGACAAAGGATGAGGAAGTCATCCCACCTGGTTATAATATAATAAGATTAGATTGTAGAAACAAAAAAGGTGGAGGGGTAACAATTTTGTTTAAATCTTCCCTACAATTCTCCATAATAGACATAAAAACTACCCTTTGATAGTCATGCAGGAATCCTTATCTCTAAGCTCCAGATCAATGCAAACAAGTCCATTAATATAATATGCTCCTACCTCCCTCCAGGCAACAACATCGATATCCTACAAACCATCCTCTTTTGGCACTCCTCCGCCTTCCCACAAGAAACCATCGTGCTTGGTGACTTCAACATTGACTGGAATACCTGCACCTCAGCCCAACCTGCACTCCTTATAAATCTTTATGGCGTCTCACAAATTATCACCTCACCAACCAGAATCCATAAGCCTAGTGGAAAACAAAGCACCTTAGACTGGATTCTTGTAAATAACCACCCACTCTCATATAAAGCTGATACCCTACCAAATGATATAAGTGATCACTTCCGTACTTACATAATCAGGGGAAAAACATTCATTCCCAGCCAAACCATCATTAAAACTATACGTAACAAAAATAATTTTAATCCAGTCAGCTTCCAAGCTGAACTACAAGCTTGTGACTGGTTTCCCTTGAAACAACTTCCACTGGATGAAGCTGTATCCTTTTTTAACTCCAAATTCCTACAAATCCTGGAACACCATGCACCTACTAGGACCATAAGAACTAGCACCAAAACCACTCCATGGCTTACCAAAGAGACTAAACAAAAAATTTGATTAAGAAATAAGATCTGGTCTAAATGGAGAATCACTAAAAATTTAACTAACCACCAGAACTATAAACAGTTAAGAAATGCCACTAAAAGAGCAATACTCCTTGACAAAAAGAACTACTACTTTAAACTTCAGCATAAACATCAACAGAAACCTCAAATTTTCTGGTCAGCTATAAATAAACTCTTACACCCAGGACACACCAAGACTCCAACCCCCACAGGTCTCTCTTCAAACTCTTCAAATGAGATTGCTAATGCCCTCAATACCTGCATAACTGAAACTGTACAATCTCTTGCTAACACTTTACCTCCTGCTAACTCTAACCTCCCATCCACCCTGACTAGAATATCACCCCCTTTCATCTAAAACCAGTTCCTACATCTCTCATCTTTACCTTACTTACTAAACTTAAACCATGTACCCCCTCAGCTGATCTCTTACCAGCTGAATATCTGCAGATTGCTGCAAAAGTACTATCCTACCCTATTTCCCTTCTTATCAACAGAACCATTACCGAAGGCCTTATCCCATCTCTCTAGAAAATCTCTCACATTATTCCACATCATAAAGGTGGTAACTCCATCGAACTTTCAAACTATCGCCCCATTACCCTACACTCTCCTCTAGCCAAACTAATGGAAAAATGTATCCACCAACAGCTACTTGATCACATTCTCTTAAATAACCTTCTGTCAGATTGTCAGCATGGCTTCAGGCCTTTTCATAGCACCACTACTGCACTCTTATCCTTCTCTGACTGCATTAACAAACATCGTAACAATAGTAAACTCTCTGCTGCACTTTTTATTGATCTTTCTAAAGCCTTTGATATGGTTAACCATCAAATACTTCTAAACATACTAAATACTCTCTCATTCACCTCACAAACACTACAATGGTTCAAGTCCTATTTAGAAAATAGACAGCAAGCTGTCATCTGGGACAATCACCTTTCCTCTCATCTTCCTATTACTTTGGGGGTCCCACAAGGCTCTATCCTAGGACCTCTCCTCTTCTCTGTATTCATTAATGATCTACATCTAAATATTTCCTCAAGCCACCTGCATTCAATATGCAGATGATTGTACTCTAGTATGTACTGCCTCCTCTGCTCCTGAACTCCAAACCATTACTCAAACTGTATTTAGCTCAGTTGAGAATTGGTTCCTACAACGTTGCCTCCTACTAAATGCCAAAAAAACTAAGCTACTGCTTTTTACCCCAACACTTAAGTTTTCCCCTATTCACCTCACTGTCAAGACTAGTAATGGCACTATCACTGCACCAGACCCAACTACCAAACTATTAGGCATAACAACTGATCAATATCTTAACTTTGATTCACATATTAACATGACTATCAAAACTGTAAACAGAAAACTTGGCTCTCTCTATCGTATAAAATCTTTTCTTATCCCTGAAGCCAGAACCACCATTGCCCATACCCACCTTATCTTTACCCTCCTCTATACCTCTCCCATTTATACCAATCTCTCCAAAAGTAACCTTAATAAACTGGCAAACTCCTGTAACAACATTACCAGATTTGCCACTGGCTCCCCATTTAAAACCCACCACTGTCTAAATCTTAAACAGCTTGGTTTGCTAGAACTTCAAAACCAGATACTTTTTCAACAACTTATCATTACCCATAAAATACTACATCATCCCACCAACACCCCTATTCTCAGTAGCCTCATCTCTCCCTATAGTAATCTCACTACCCTTCGCTCAGCAAATAAATTACAAGTAACCATCCAGAAATTATTTAACAAAGTAGGTGACTCCCTCTTCGCTAATTCAGTGGGGACAATCTGGAACAGTCTTCCAAGCAATCTACAATTACTTTCATCATTACCACTCTTCAAGAATCGAATAAAACTACTCCTTAAAACCCAATGGCTTTGCCCATGCACTAACCCAGACTAAAACTAAATGTAGTATTACTGTTTTCTCCCTCATTCAATTACAAAACCTGATTACTAATGTTGCTCTTTGGCTTTAATCTTCTCCTGTCTTCTAGTGCCTGTAAACTACCCTGTATTCATAAAATAAGAATATTCCCTCTAATCCAAGCTCCTGCATTTCAAGCTTATATGCATTTCTTTCTGTTTTTCTAGTGGGTATAATCCTTAACATACCCAATAACCACCTAAATCCATCTTACCTTTCCTACTTTTCTCTAAGACAAATGTCTATCCTTTTACCTAATCATTCTGCTTACTTTTGGGTGGGGGACTTTCGGAAAGTCATTCAATGAAGAAAAGGTATATAAATGTTTATTGATGTGTATTTTTGCCTTCTGTCTTTATTGTCTATTTTATGTTTTTGTTTATTCTTTGTAATATTGCTACTTAGCATAGTTTGGAGCTTATCTCCCCGGGCGTCCACTGAAAATGGACATGTATCCAGTTGAACTAGCCCGGTCAACAAATGTAAAATAAAATAAATAAATAAATAAATAAAAATTGTCACTGTATGGATGTGTGTGCATATCTGTACCATTGTAATGTGTAGCCATTCAACATAGTACATTCCCTGCGGTACAATGGCATATCTGCATGATATGTTACAGATATTGGCCTGACATGTACAGGTGACATGGGAGTATTGTAGCTGTGTTGTGGTGGGTCCTGCTGTCAAGTACTGCATGTGCTGGATATTGGATTGCACAGCATATCCATTAGGGATGGCGGGAGTTACATAGCAGTAATTACCAGGGGTCCCTCATTTGTGCCCCCACCACCATTAAATGTGCTCATGGTCTGCTATGTAGTATGGAGTGGGCCAGTAGTCCATTCCCATGTGGAAATCATATACACATGTATATCTGTATATATATATATATATATATATATATATATATATATATATATATATATTTATGTATATCTGCATAAGTATATATGTTACACCCCAATATATAGAGGGATAGAAGTGGACATTGCTATAGCTCTAGCTATGTATATGTATCCACATATATATATATATATATATATATATATATATATATATATATATATATGTGTGTGTGTATCTATGTAGATATATATATATATATATATCTATATATATATATATATATATATATATATATATACATATATAGATATATATGGATATATACACTGAGCATATTAATCTATCTATGTATGATTGCTGTTATATGGTTATTTGTGAGTCATACACACACACACCACACACACACACACACACACACACACACACATACATACATATATATATATATATATATATATATATATATATATATATATATATATATATATATATATAAAGCTGTCTATCTATCTACATTTACAGATGTATAGCTGTCCATATGTCCATGCAAGTTCTCTTGGCAATTGACATGGATGACCATAGGACTGAGGTCAGTCATTCGTGCCAACAAGTATGTGTTTCAGATGTATTATCTCAGGCAATATATGTGGTCTACCACATATAACTGTGTAACCTGCAACGTTTGAAGTGTATTAGAGCAGAATATGACAGATATTCCTATATGTACCAACATTACGGCACACTATGTCCGGGATTCATGCATTACGAGGTTGTGTGGTGTGTTATTACTACATTCCCTGTGCTGTTGACTGATTGTGCTGGATGATATGTATGTGGAATGAGTGGTTATGTGCATCTGTCATGGTTTAATGGTAAATCACTTAGTGTATGATGTGCAGCATCCAGGGTGTGGGCCTTCCAGAGGCTGTATATTGTGTTTCAGGGCAGAACACTGGCTGTCGGCTACAGAGTGAGTTAGAGACATTTGAGCAGTCTTACGTGGGTGTGCGCAGGTTTGCGCAGAGCTAAGCAATGCTATGCTCAGGTTGTGTTTCCTTTCATTCAGCTAGCATCTACTTAGCTTAATCTATGTAGGCAATGCTTAACCCCACGTGAATACAAGTTCACACACTTACAACTGCTTACCCATGCGTACTACTGCTGTTATGCGCATACACATGCTTACTAGTGCCTTAGTCATTATGACACATCACATGTGCATTTAAAGCAGTACTCCTGTGCAAATATACATGTTACATAGTAGGTTATACAGCACAATGAAGTTAACATACGAATATCACATGGAAAATAGGATTTGCTGCAGTGGGACTCGACCCAGGAATTCATGTGCATTAGGTGGATGCTCTGGCCACTACACTATTGCTGTTTAGCTTCATTTGCATATGTCTACCATAATGACATACCCATGTTCCCTTCTCCCGGCCCCAGAGCTCCATGTACACAGCATCCATTCATTCCCCGGGTGCTAACCCTGCCATATCACACCTCCACACATTTCCCCCTCTGCACGTCTCGGAACACCTCCAGTATACTGTCCTCACCCAAGCCTCTGCAGGCTCTTCATCCGTTTAGTCCACATACATACTATCCTTCCCTTGATCCTCCTTTAGTACTGGTGGTGACATCGATGTGACCCACAACTGTTGGTTCATCCCACCAGGGACAGACCTGTTGTTGTGTCAAGAGTAGACCTAGCTGGTCTGCAGTGTTTCTCCCACTGGCGGCATGCTGCCAGGTTATTGTATAGCAGCAGTTTGCTCACACACCTGGCCAGCCACATCTCCCAGTTCCACAGAACCAACACCCCAGGTGTGCCATACTGTGCATGTAGCACACTCACACGCACCCACAGTGTGCACCGTATATCATTATTCCCTTCGGTATTATGCAGATCTACTGTTCTCACAGTATGATTGGACAGGCACTGTTCCGTGCTGCACATAGACTGCTCATAATACTGTAGTTGAGCAATGGACATGTGTTCTGGTATTAATCTACACACTTATATACATTTCCTATACTGTTGGATGCCTGTGCTGGATTATGTGTTTGTGATCACAGCAGCTGAATGTTTATCTGCCATGGCTTAGTGGAACTCACATCTACTATAGTGTGCATGGTCAGGAGTTTGCAACCTGGCAGTGCAGACTATTTTGGTAATGGCCACAACAACAGCTGTTGGCTACAGGGTGACTAAGGCACTGTAGAACATTTGTAAGTGGGTATGCGCTTGTTTGCATGAAGCACAGCATTACTGCCCTCTGGTTGTGGTGTCTTGCACTCAGCCTCTACATTGCTTCACCAGTGTGGTACTCGCATACCGGTGGCCAAACAGGCTTACACCTACTTGCTCCCGCATACACATGCGCAACATTGTGCATTTTGTTCACATCTGTCAACCGGGACACTCAGACTGTATGCTTGTCCATTGTCAGTGGTGGCCTGGGGTGTAGAACTCTACATTGACCCTAGCTACGTATCCCAATTAATGCTGGGGTGTTCACATTCATAGAGGGTAACAGACGTCCCCCATTAATCATGCTTAGTTTATGTTAAACTGTCAGTATTATCCATGCTTAGGTCAGGTTTACATGTCAGGTATGACTGTTGACAAAGGTCAGTTTAAGGTGAGGTAGGATTCTTGTTTCACAGGTCTGGATAGGTTACATGCAGGTATTTGGGGTAGGTGTAGTTATTCCATAGCTGTGTGGCACAGTAGAGGTGAATAGCTAAGGAGTAAGCAGGTAGGTAGTGGGGGTGACATTGTAACTGTATTGTAGCCAGTAAGTATAATTGGATGGGGAGCAATAGGGATGATATGTTGGATGTTGGGATTTGTATGCGAGGCAGGACAAGAGGTGTCGGTATCACAAGTTGATGTAGTGGTATAGAGTGGGAGGGGGATTTCGCAAGGTGGTGAGCCTGTGCTGCTCCAGGCGTGCTTGTGGTGTTCCTTCATGTGTTAGTTACATGTGTCCTGTAGGACAGCTGTGATAATACATGTGGGTTGGGATTCCAGATACTGGCAATATAGTGGGGGAAGAGGGTGTCACCTACGTGTACCCGTAGACATTAGTAGAAATGGAATAGGGGCTGATAGGTATGTGGTGTGCATGGGGCACAAAGGTGGGTGTTAGTAGGGACATTATCCAGGGATATGCAGGATGGCTGCAGGGAAGGTCCACAGCTGGCCATGCTGTCTATGACAACAGCTGTGCATATGCACTGCATTTGGTGTTTGCATCGGACACTCACACCCCTGGGTCGGGGTAAGGACTACAATAATACCTTGTGATGCCTATTACATTGGCTTACATGCCTACAGTGAGGTGTTGCAACCATGTGTTCATAGGTGTAGTGTAGTGGGTTATGCAACAACACATATGGTTATACCGTACTTAGCTATGTAAAATGGACTGTGCTGAGGTGGGAATCATATCGGGAATGGCTGCCCGTTAGGCATGAGCATGCCTGTTGACTGTACAGAATCTGCGGCCCGTCCAGAGTTTGCTTCATAATATTGGTGTGTTCCTCTTACAATCCACACCTGTCTGGCAAATACCTGGGAACTGACACCATTAAATACAGATAAGTAATTGGGTTTAGGGCCCCACATCCTTCAGATGAGTCATGCTATTGCATAACCTATTATTCTATCGGCTTTCTAAGGTTGTAAGTGGAATATGTGCTTTCTGTCCCTATTTGTCTCCCCAATGGTTTAGATTCTCTCCAGTGGTTTTGTTCTTAGAGGTTGAGAGGTATGGGCATAAGCTCTGCCCAATTCACAATATTACTTACATCCCCGGGGCGGTCCGAATACAACTGCACCAGCCAATGCCTGCACGCCTAGCCCCATAATTGCATACCCATAGTTCATCCACCTGCCCCTCCTCTACAGCACTCATCCTTACTTTGGGTGCAGGCAGGGTCTGACCACCCCACTACACACTGCCCACTCTCCATGTGTCAGGACCCATGTCGTACATTGTGTCAACCTACGGGTCATCAGGCTTGCACAACCTACTGGTCTGTGTACGTATACAGCCTGGTTAGATAAATCATTACAGGGACTGACTCCAATGATCATTAATTTTTGGGGTGTCCCACAAGGGACATCGATGTCTTTGTTTCAAGAGTAGACTTGGCAGGTCTCTCCCACTGGTAGTATCCTGCCTGTGGTCTGGGAAACAGTGGTGTGTTTACTTGTATCGTGTGTATGTATGTTTCACCTGTCTAGGTGGGGGGGGGGTTGATGCTACGTGTTACACGTTTGTTGATTGGACCCCTCACCCCCATCATTGGCACGGCCTGTGAACATATGTAATCCTTAACTGGTGTATCATATCTATATATATATCTATATATATCTATATATATATATATATATATATATATATATATATATATATATATATATATATATATATATTTATATATACATATACACATATATGCTGTATACTACTATTTAACAAATTGGTTTCTAGTCCTGAGGAGCTTTTCTCCCTGGGTCTCTGCTGTAAATGAGCCAAAAGCTCAGCCAGACTTACCCGGTTAACAGATGTGATTTAAATACATGATTCAATTAATATCCTAGCTATATATATATGTGTATGTTTACACACATATATACAGATATATTTCTACATATCTACATACATATATATGTATATATCTGTATGTGTATGCATGTATATATATATATATATATATATATATATATATATATATATATATATATATATATATATATATATATATATAATATATATTGCTGAATATATATATATATATATATTATATATATATATATATATGTCTAATGACATATGGATGTATGGGTGTCTGCATATGTATATATCTATATGTGGGCATTTAATTATATTCTGTCTCTGTATGTACACATCTGTACTACGGAGAGTGGGAGGTTTCACTCCATGTAGGTATGGGTATATATACACACACATCTCTACAGTTGTACATCTACATCTGGTTATTCTGTTCTTTGCCATGTACAATAGACTGTGCTGCAGTGGGACCCGTAGCGGGAGTGGCTGTCCATTGGGTGTCGGCCCTGCCAATGCTCACTATTGCTTACATCCCTGGGGCAGTCCACATAGACCCACTCCAGCCAACACCTGCTCAACTAGGCCCATAATTTCATACCCATAGTTCCCAATCCACACATTCTCTTCAGCACTCTTCCTTACTCTAGGTGCAGATCGAGTCTGGGCACACCTGTACACTGTACCCACTCCCCACTTCTCGGGACCCATCACATATGTTGTATCGCCCCATGGATCATCAGGCTTCCTCTACCTTGTACACTGGGAACATGCATGGCCTGCCATTTGACATTGGTGTAATGGCAGGCAACCTGAATATGTTTGAATTTCTACGTGTCCCACAAGGGACATACATGTTTTTGTTTCAAGATTAGACTTGGTGGGTCTCTCCTACTGGTAGTATCCTGCCTGTAGTCCGGGAAGCAGTGGTGTGTTTACTTTCACACTTTGTTGATTGGACCCCTCACCCCCATATGCACGGCCTGTGAACATATGTAATTCGTAACTGCTGTATCATATCCTAGCTATATACATGTGTACATTTACACACACACACACACACACACACACACACATATATATATATATATATATATATATATATATATATATATATAAATATATATATATATATATATATATATATGTATATATATTTATATACATTACTATATACAGATATATCTGTATATGTATGCATACATGTATATATTTATATATTGCTGTCTATATATATATATCTCTAATGACATATGGGTGTATGGGTGTCTGCACATGTATATATCTATATGTGGGTACGTATATGTATTCTGTCTCTGTTTGTATACATGTAGCTATGGGTAGATATATACACACATACCTCTACATATATACAACTACATCTGGTTATTCCGTTCCTTGCCATGTAGATTAGACTTTGCTGCAGTGGGACTCGTAGCGGGTGTCACTGCATGTTAGCCGATGCCTCTGCCCAATGAACACATTCGCTTACATCCCTGGGGCTGTCCGTATAGACCCACATCAGCCAACACCTGCACACCTAGACCCATAACTAGCTACTCATAGCTCCCCCACCCGCACCTCTTCTACAGCACCCATCCTTTCTCTGGGTATAGGTCGGGTCTGAACACACCACTACATGCTGCCCACTCTCCTCTTCATGGGACCCATGTCATACGTTGTCTCAACCCATGGGTCATCAGCTTTCCCACCCTTGTATTCTGGGTATGTACACACCCTGGTCAGAATGGTCATCGTATTGGCTTCCTTGCATGATATGTCAATTTTTGGGGAGTCCCACAAGAGAATCCCTGTCTGTTTTTCAAGTTTAGATTTCACAGGTGCACTGTGTACCCCCCCGGTTGTATCCTGCCTGTGGTCTGGGGAGCAGCAGACTATTTACATTGTTTGCGGGTTTGTGTGTATGTTTCGTCTGTCCGGCTTGGGGGGGGGGGGGGTGGAAGGTGATGCTACATGTTACATGTTTCTTGCTTGGGCCCCTCACTTCCATTGGCATAGCCTGTGAACATATATCATTCTTGTGTGCTGTTTCCTATCATAGCTGTATATCTGTGTATATCTACGCACACACACACACACACACACACACACATATATATATATATATATATATATATATATATATATATATATATATATATATATATATAGATTCACTTCAGAAGCTCGAATTACCAAAATCTCGAACTGCAAATAACCGAAACCAAAAGATCGAGTTTCGGAAACTCGAACTTCTGAAGCGAAACCAACAAATAAAGAAAAAAACACAAACCTCGCTTGCCCCCCACACCCCCCCTACTTAAATATACCAACTCCAAGATCGCGCTACAGTGGGAGATGGGAAATCTCCCGTCTTGCGCTGTATGCGGAAGTGCAAAATGGGAGATTTCTCATTTCCTGTCAACACCGCAAAACAAATAAAACATTACGTACACACAGAGCGTACAACAATGCTTGCCTCTGTGTGCACATAACATATTAAGGTAATTAAACTCTTATTTTTGAACACTACACATATTCGATTTACTGAAATCTCGATCATATGGTCTCGACCATATAAAATTCGATATTTCAGTCATTCGATTATGTGAAGTGTTTCTATATAGATATATATATATATATATATATATATATATATATATATATATATATATATATATATATATGGGCAGAACATAGGCCATTGGATCCAGAGTGTTTAAGGCACTTTAAAGTGGTTGTAAGCAGGTTTGTGTGGGTTTGCACGATGGTAAGCACTGCTAACCTCCGGTTCCAGTTTCTTACACTTATTAGCTTCTACTTTCCTTACTCTGTGTGGGCAATGCTTACCCCCACACAAACGCACTTGAACACGCTTACCGCTGCTTATTTGTGCTTAGACCTGCTTACATGTGCCTTATTCATTATGACACTAACACTTCACATGTGCATTTCATGCAGTAGTTCAGTTCACGTTTAATTGTTATTCTGCAGGTTATACAGCAAAACGATGTAAAATTATGTTCATATACAGATTTCCCGTGGAAAATGATATGTGCTGCAGTAGAACTCGAACCAGGAATGCCTGTTTGTTAGATGGATGCTCCAACCACTCCACTATTGCTGTGCTGCTTTATTTGTCTATATATTCCTTGTTATCCTCTTCAGCCTTTTCGGCTGCTTTAATCATAGCTAGGCAATGGACAAACCCGCGCACATATAGTTAGCTGTACTCAGGGTTTTAAAATAAATAAATAATAGGGTTTCAACATTTTATTTGACTGTACTGTTGCTGTTGAACACATGGGGACTGTTGGTGGGGATATGTGGACACTTGTGAGCTGTCTTGCTCAATTATTTCACATTCTTCTGTTCTACATTGCAGAGGCATGTTTATTCTGAGAGCTCTGCTCTCAGACAAGCCCCCTGCACTTGTCCATGCTCCATGTAGCATTTGGAGTTCAGGCAGCGCTCCTTCATTAATATGCGTGGCGCGCTGCCATCCTCTTCTTCAACTGCCGCTTCTCTGCAGGACTAGATTTATCCTGCATGGAAGATTAGTAAATCTGGGGGTATGTTAATGTCAAGGAAAACAATAATGAACTCACACAAAATGATAGGGGAGATCAAATTCCAGAAAGACCTTCTCTTCTCAAATCATTCGAGAAAATTAAAATCTGATATGGATGACCAGCAAATAGAAAAGGCAATCAACTTAACATTGAAAACTATTCCACTTAAAAAACTCTCTTACATGCAACTCATGATTAATAATAATGCTTATTTCACCCCAGCAATTCTTCACAAATTCAATGCAACTAAGTCCCCATACTGTCCACACTGTAAAGACCAAATTGCAGACATAATACATAAATTCTGGAGTTGTAAATGCGTTTTCAAACTTTGGAATTCCCTTAAGTTACAATTGCAAAAAAATGGGGTATCAAGCATCAGCACTAACATGGGAATTTACTCTTTTACACATCCTCCCAGCCAACATCTCAGGAAAACAAGCTAACTCACTTATAACAATTTTCTTATTAATGAAGCTATATATAGCTTGCAAATAGTTAGATCCTGTAAGTACCTCTTGAGAGGAATTCAAGAAATTTGCTATTAAACATCTGCTAGCACATAAAATAGTACTGGACAAAAGAAACAAAAATATGAAAGCCAGAGCAATCTGGGAACAGTCCTATAACATCTTATTAGCATAAAGCACTAGGTACACCATATCTTAAATGAACTAGAAGTATTCCCAAGAGTACACAGCTCAACTATGGACGAAGTATCATTTTTGTATGTGCTGTTTTTAGACTAACGAAATAAATTGGGAGAGCAACTTTGTACATATTGTAATTAGGTATGTCAATGAATATATTTCATGTAAACCAAATTTGGAGAAAATGTAATTAATTATGGTATAGTAGGGTATTATATTATATATCATATTTATTCACAAATTATAGGATTTGGGGTGGCCAATCGAAAATCATAATTTTATGTCTTGAATATTTTGGAACCACATTTTTTAAACAATCTATTCAAACAATTTTTTAACTATTTTTATAAAGGTAAAAATTAATTTCAAATGCATAATGTAAAAAGCAGTACCAACATTGTATAACATATGACATTTATATAATACACATTGCTGGTATTTTGCTAGTATTTGTTAGTTTTAGTATAATTATTTATATTCTGAATTAATATGATATGTATACTTTTTTTATGTATAAATCTTCACATTAGGTTATTTCAGTCATATGTCTAACACAATATAGTAATAACAATAGGTGACATCCGCATCCAAGTTTCATTCAAGTTATAGATTCAGTGTTACATATCATATATCACATTATTAATATTATTTTAACATATTTTTTTGTAATAGATTCATATATGTAGCGGAGGATGAAATATGATCAAAAAGAGGGACATAAGTGTGTTTTTTTTTTTTTTGTTATTAAGGTTATATGTTAGATATATGGTTTAAGGAGGTTACAGCTTTAAGAGGCGTGTTTTTTCATCATAGGATACAACTTCACTGATTGTATCCGTTAATTCTGGTGCCTTATTTCAAATAAAATGCTAGCTGTAATATTAGTAAGAAGTTCTGAAGAAGCCCACTATATGAGTGGGTGAAAGCGCTAAACTTCTTTCATTTGTTATGTGCTGTCAGTTTTTGGAGTTTGGTCCTGTTTTTTATCGCTCGTTCATGGAATAAAAAAATTTTTGTTGAACCTGCAACTTTATATGTTGTGTGCCAGTCTGTGGAAGTTCTGTGGAAGATCATTTTGTTAGTTGGTTTATTATCTATCATTCATTTTTTGGATTACAACTTGCTGAACTAGAGGTGCTGTTACACTTATTGGAGAGTCCGTGACCAAGGTTTGTAATTAGGTATGTTGTATGACCTATATGTTTCTACTTTATCCACAATGTATAACATGCAAATATGGTAATTTTGTAAATATGGAATGGTTATGGTTTTTGCAAATGTGAAACGAAAATAAAAATTATTGTAAAATGAAAATAAAAAGTATTGAAAAAAAAAAAGAAACTACTAACAGGAACCTTCATGTCCATATAATCTATAATGGTGCCTCAGAACATGTATAGTGTTTCCTCCATAATGAGAATGTATATTGTCACTGCATGCATTTCACCCAGTTGTCCCTTATTGCAAGTGTTAACCTGAACAATAGTAAGCAAGTGCTCAGTCAAGGAGCAAGATCCATCATTCTGCACCCACTCTTAAAAGATCTACGAGTTGTGGCACATAAACAACCAATCTTGCATGCCAGTTTTAGAGTCTGAGATTTCTGCTGGTGTATGCAGAGCTATATGCATAAGGGAGTATATGCTAGAAATACACTCTGACTAAAGTTAATTAATTCATTATCATGGAAAAGCCTTTTAATTGCTTTCAGCCTAAAAAATAATTTTTCCAAAGCTTATCAAGACCTTTGGCAGTATAATGGTCAAGCTATATTTTACGTGACTGATTATTCAAGCAAATGTAGTCATTTACTAAATAAACAAAGACAAGCATGTTGTGCAGGAAATTACCAGTTCTTCTTAGAGAAAGTAATGCATTCTGTATAATAATTAGTCACACCAAAACCACTCATCTTCTCAAGACTGAGATGGGATAAGTAAGGGCCACTTCTGCCACCTAGAGGCAGAAGATAAAACATACTGATATACACAACACCTGTAATGGCAGCTCTTTTCAGAGGGACCAGGGAACCAGGGCAGCAGAGATGAATGAGGCATAAATGAGTCATAATAGATCATAATATGATGTGATTTATTTGAGGTCTTACTATTTCAATATTAATTAATTTCATAAATTGAAATGGAAATTATCTCATTAAGTTTCCTTTTTTCCACGAGCAAGAGGCTTTCTGGGAATACATTTCTTTAATGAAATACATTTACAAGACAAACCTTAGGCTCAAAGTCTCAGGAAAGCCTACTCAACTCATTACTCTAATCTCAGCATAAAGTGCCCAAAGATATATTATACACAGAGTTATCTATGCTTATTGTAGTCTTAGTTTCTTTTGATAAACTTCCCTATTTAAGAACTTTCATGGTACTCAGACATTACTTTCTATATACATTTTAAGACCAGTATGGAAGGGAGATAGACACATTGTTCTTTTTCAGTTCATGATGTTGCAAAGAAGCAAAAAGTATAAAACCTTCTGAAGTGTTTGTAAAGATTTTTAAGTACATGTTGCAGGACTCAAAAAAAAAAAAAAAAAAAAAAAACCAGAACGTGCACATGAATGGATGGGTAGACAAAAACTGACAAAATATAACACATAGATATATATGTGCATGTATTTTTATGTATAACATATACGTGTATGTGTATATATATATATATATATATATATATATACATATATATATATATAAAGTGTGTGTGTGTAATTATTAAAAATAGTCTCTGATTTCCTCAATTTAAATAAAATTATCAAAATTCATGTCATGATTATAGTACAAAGCCATGTGTGCCACAAGAACACACAGACGCAGCACACACACACACACACACACACACACACACACACACACACACACACACACACACACACGCACACACTCCCCCGGGTTCTCAAAAGCTTGTACGGAGTGCAAGATGAGTGCAGGAGCCCACTCAGGCAATATGTCTGCCATGCGATCCAGGAACAGCCTGTAGGGGCGTGCACGAGAGCTCCAGCACTAATACTGCATGGACTAAGCCCAGGTATGCACATCACCTAATTTGCAGGGGAAATCCATGCAAATGAGGTGATTTTGCAATCCAGGAAGCTTGCAATAGTCCGTGCAAGACTAGTGCTATCTGCAGAAATGTACTCGGTTAGTAACCGAGTACATTTCTGCAAAATCAAAAACGGAGCTATGACAGCTCCAAATTAAGGCTGCATATCACTGAGTAAGCATGCCAATGTCTAAGTATAAGGCCATTGGCATTGCAAACAATAAAAAAAAAATGAAAAAAAAATTTTTTTTTCCGCCAATCTCGGCTGTTTAAGCATAGGGCAGCAGCACGCAAACGGGATCGGGGCAGGGGGAAATAAGAAAATAAACTTAAAATGAGCATTCTAACTAAAATCAGTATTCTGCCATGCAAGTCAATGGCAGGGAAAAGACAACCTGGCCAGTGAGTAATGGTTGCTAAGGGGGGAGGCTCAGTGTGAGACATGTAACTATGCATTAGCAAGCAATCCTATGCAAATGAGGGGAAGGATAGTGAATCCCAGTTTTCCCCATCATGTGAGACACGTCCCATCAGTGTAAGAGTATGAAAATCTGGGTGCAAGACTAGGATATAGGTGACATCATGGGGGTGTGTGTCAGGCATACTGTAAGAGGATTGAAGTCCTGTGGCTCGGGATTGCTCCTAGCATAGCACAGCTAAGCAAGGGGTGTGTCTAAACTGCCTAGCACTCTTTACAAAGTGTAAGCAGGTGTGTGCACCGTGCACTGGGTTTTACAGGAAGAAAAAAGAAGTTAAACCAGAAAATAGCAGCTCTGTGCACATTTGAGCACTCCATTTGTGCGGCGCGCACACAGGCTTAAACAGGAAGGCAATGGGAAGGGAAAACAGAAGTAGGAAGTTAATCAAGTAGAACTAGCTTAGCTGAGA
Source organism: Protopterus annectens (assembly GCF_019279795.1). Taxonomy (NCBI): domain Eukaryota; kingdom Metazoa; phylum Chordata; order Ceratodontiformes; family Protopteridae; genus Protopterus; species Protopterus annectens. The sequence continues at coordinate 1,104,170,208 of NC_056727.1, forward strand.
GGTGAAATGTATCAGAATCAGCCAATCTTACAGGCAGCAGAACAGCCCAACACACCACTATAAACTATGCAAACACCTTTCCCCCTTGTTTTTCCCAAAAACTCTGTACCATCGGTGTATACAAATGAGGAAATTTTACAAAACAAAAGCAAGAGAAAACATTTTAGGGACTGCTTTTGCTATCATAAACCAGCATGTGCAACAGGCTGAGGGTGGTGAGGATATGAATGCTGCTGAACAACCCAGAGTGAGGAGACGGAGAAGAGTGTACAGACCCAGGGTAACCTACCATGGGCTACATGAGCTGGAAATAGTGGAGCGCTATTGGGTGGACAGAGACCTCCTACAGCAAATTGTTGAGCAGTGCCAGCCACACCTGACACACCAAACTGGCCGAGGGGAATCATCCCAGTGGATACCAAGGTATGTGTAGGCCTAGGTATACTAGCCACAGGTACCTCCCAAAGCACAACTGAGGATATCATGGGGATCTCACAGGCATCAGCATCCAGAGTATTCCACCAGTTCCTGGATGCCATGTCAGCACATGCAAGTAAGCATTTATATTTTCTCAACACACGTGAGATGTTGACCAGCAATATGCATCTCTACCACCAAATAGCAGAATACCCTGGGGTAGTGGGTGCTATAGACTGCATACACATATGCATCAAAGCACCACCGGGTGAGCAGGGTAGGGCCTACATCAACCGCAGGGGCATCCCCTCCATCAACTGCCAGGTCGTATGTGATGCCCAGGGCATTATAATGAATGTGTGTGCTGGCTGCCCTGGAAGCTATGATGACTCACACATATGGCATCTGATGCAGCTGTACCACAGATTTGCCAATGTGGACATCCCCTATGGTCACCTAGTGGGGGATACTGGGTACCCACTGGAGCCATGGCTGATGATACCCATCAGAAATGCACACACACCTGAACAACAACGCCATAATGGGGCACACGCACAGCCCAGACATATAATAGAGCATGTGTTTGGGATGCTCAGGTCACGGTTCCAGTGTCTAGACACATCTGGTGGAGCCTTGCAGTATTCACCAGCTACATGTACCCAAATTGTTATTGTATGTGCTATGCTACACAATATGATCCTGAGGAAACAGCAGCAGCAGGAACAGCATGGGGGCAGGGCCTCAAAGCCCCCCACCAATGCCAAGACCTGTACAGGCACAGAGTGACTTGGAGTAGGAACAACCTGAGCCTGCCCGAGAGGCAGAAGGAGGCATGCCCAGTATGCCCTGGCCTTGGCAAAGAGGCAACACATAGCATATGCACTGACACAGTAGGGACACAGGGAATGACACCTCTCTCTGACATGCACAGACAGTAAAAGGGATGCCAAACATGACACTACCTGTGCTCAACCATGTATAGGGAGTGTACTATGTGCATCCGACATAGGCAGCCCTCCAGCACCATCCTCAAGTCTGGCACACCCTCAAGGTAAGTCAATCAACCTACCAATTGCCAAATGGAGTAGAATGTGCTGTCACCTGTAGCTATGGTATGGATGTGAGCATGCAAGGGAACTGGGCAGCCGAATGTTATGGCAGCAGATAGTAGACACCCACAGTGGCACCATGAGATCTGTAACACATACTGGAGTCACCATAGTAGCCAGTACTATACAGGGTGACAAAACCCACTGAAGGAAATGGGCTGAGTGACATTTGTGTCCATAAGACCCACACATGTCAGTCAGGAAGGTTCACACACCCACCAACAATCTCAGCCAGCAGGACAGGTGTAGACAAACACAAACAAGTGCTGTACTATGGCCTCTGAATGACCCCTATGTGTAACCCCTCCCCCAGGCCTACACAGACAGACTACAGCAGGCCAGGTAGTTGGATGTAAGTTGTGAATGTGAGGACGTCAGAAACTAATATGTAGGTAATTAAAGCTAAGATCTGTAGTACACAGGTATGCCTCTAGACAGCACGATAGGTAAGAGTACAGACTGAAACGGAGTACTTGACATACCAGTACAGTCCTAGCAAATGTGTACAAGTGTCAGGTGTGCCCCCCATCCTACGTACACTTATAGTAACAGTCAGGTGTGCCCCCCCACTCCTGTGTAGAAATGTATAAACAGTCAGGTGCCCCCCTCCTGCTATGCAGAAATGTAGCAACAGTCAATGCCAAATGACTGATGGATACCCTGCAGACACAGCATGCTACCTGTCAGTGTACAACACAAAGGTCAGCACCGCAGTACAAACTAGCTGGACTTGATCCACACATGCAATACAGATGACCATACTGGGCATGCTCACACACTTAGAGGAATGAAGGCAATGTCAGTTAACAACATACTGAAAGGTCATACTGGGCATGCTCACACACTTAAATACATGAAGGCCATGTCTGCAAACACCAGTGGACCAGACATATCTGGCAGTCGCAGTTCTCAGTGCAGACACATGTCAGTATGCACCACTCCTGCCTTTCACACACAGTGGATAGGAATACAGACACATATGTAAGGACAACACACAAGGTAGATGGACATAGATGCATGGAAGAGGGTGACCATGACAAGGACTCATCTGGATCTGTCCCACCCAGCACACAGCCAAAGGGCCCCAAACATATGAGGTGCAGATGTCACTCACTGCAGATACTAGCCACCAGTATCTGTCAGCATGACAGACTATGTGGTGCATGTGCCAGCTGTACTGTACAAGGAAGTAGTCATCTAGTAGCTGTATACACGTACCTGTGACATATGACCCCGTGTGTGCCCGCATGTGGCATGTCAACCCCTACATGAATAGGTTATAGCCCATGCACACACTGCCCTCCCCATAGCAGTATTATGACAAGCCTGCTGAGGTCAACCAAAGTGAAATACACCTTTGGGAGAGCTGCAGCTCAGTAATCTCCATGGCGCGTCCCATAACTGTATACTGCTGTAGTGATAAACTAGTTAGGTAGTAGTTCTAACCCCAGACTTGGCAATTGTATGAGGGTGTGTTTGCATCTTTCTGTCTCTAACTGTGTAGAGAGAAATGCTTTTTAGGCTACTCACACTCCGTACAATTCATATACTCAACTTTGGCAAGGCTGCTGATGTCACTCACCTAAACATAAACCTCTAGAAAGATTATAGCCCAGTAATCTCCATAGTGCAACCTGTAACTACTGCTGTAGTGTGATAACTTAGTTAGGTATTTGTTCTAACCCCAGACTTGACAACTGTGAATGTGTGTGTTTGACTGAGTACAGAGCAACATAGAGAACAATGCGTTTTAGACTACTAACACTCCATACAATTCATATACTCAACTTTGGCAAAGCTGCTGATGTCACTCACCTAGAAATACACCTCTGGGAAGGTCATAGCCTAGTAATCTCTGTAGCGCAACCTATAACTGCATGCTGTTGTAGTGTAATAAAGTAATTAGGTAGGTGTTCTAACCCCCGACTTGACAACTGTGTTTGTGTGTGAACATGTGTGTTTGAGTAGAACGCAATACTTTTTAGGCTACTCACACTCCGTACAAATCCTATACTCAACATTTGGCAAGGCTGCTGATGTGACTCACCTAGAAATACACCTCTGGGAAAGTCATAACCCAGTAATCTCCGTAGTGCATCCTGTAGCTGTGTACAACTGTAGCGTGATGAAGTAGTCAGGTAGGTGTTTTAACTCCGTACAATTCATATACTCAACTTTCGCAAGACTGCTGATGTCACCCACCTCTGGGAAAGATGTAGCTCAGTAATCTCTGTAGCACGTTCTGTAACTGCGTACTGCTGTAGTGTGACTTAAAACTGTGATAGGGTTCCATCTCCACCCATGGCAGCTCTGGATGTTCAGGCTACTCACTCGCAGTACATTACAAATGACCTACTTTGGCAATCCTGCTGATGTCATTCATTGTGAAATACAGCATTGTGGAAAAAGTCCTGTATTCATCCCTGTGGTACGCCCTATAATTACTCTATGCCATAGTGTAATATAGGCATTGGTCAGGAGTTCAACACCCACACAGGTCAGCTGTGGATATTTTGTGTGTCTCACTGTCTGTATAAGGAGACATGCATTTTAGACTAGTCACTCACCAGTACAGTTGAAATGCCCTTCTTTGGTAATCCTGCTGATGTCATTCATTGTGAAATACACCTTTGGGGAAGAAGTGCATCAGTAATGTCTGTGGCGCATACTGTGACTGCATAGTGCTGTAGTGTAATAAACTAGTTAGATAGGGGTTCAGCTCCCAAACATAACAGGTGTGTGTGTGTGTGTGTGTATGTGTGTGTGTGTGTGTGTGTGTGTGTGTGTGTGTGTGTGTGTTTGTAACTCATATCCTGTGTAGAGGTGGTTCTGAGTGTGTGGCACCTGTGGGCAATATGGGGGTGATTTTTCTTATTTTTTTTATGGTGGCCCTACTATATATTACAATGTCAACCATACAGGGATAACAGATGTAAATTAGCTGAGAGGCTGGGGTGCAAAGCCATACCCATACATGTGACATCAAGGCCAGCCAATCACAGTTAGCAACCCCACTATTACCCAGAGCACACACTCAACCCATGTGTCATATGCACACAAATGCTTAGGCAACAGCCAATATGTGGGTAGTACACTGCATATTGGCCACTGATAGTAGTTATGCAGTGATAGCAATGGGCTACAGAGGGCGTGTCACCCTGCCCATCTGTCCAATATGCATGTACATGCAGACAGTGCACCTCCACCATGTTCCCCAATGGACATCTGCTCCACCTATGGTGCCTTCACATATGACTGACAACAGACATACCATGCCTGACAACATGCACTGTATGGACAGATGACACTGACATCAGGGAATGCTGTTAGCATGCTATCAATGTAGGTGCAGGGCAAACCTGCTGCCCGTTACCAGTTCCTGCCACACGTGTGCAAGACTGGCACATCTGATGATAATCTGTGTTCACAACATGGGCCGGACATCCCAGGTACAGTAGCATGCCACTGTACATGTATGTGGGAGGTGTGCCCATCCCAGACGCCATCCATGACATGGACTAAGGAACACATACATGGCAAGTGATGCAGAGCATTGGCCACACACAATAGTCACCCAGGTGACTGGATGGGGGATGCAATATCCACCTGTGTGGGCAAATGCAGAAACTACAGGCCTGAGCCACAATGCAGACCATTGTCATGTGGCCTGATGCTAAGGTATACCCATCATCTACCCTTGCACAGCCTGCTGGCACAGTTGATCAACACACACACATATAGACATGCACCCATGCATGTCAAAACTGGCACCCTGTGTGTTTGTGTGTGTGTGTGTTGTATGGTGCGTATGTCCACATCCACACTCACTAAACCCCCCAGGGCATACTGAAGCATGCTGTTTGATGTCTGACACCTCCTCATACTCTTTGCCCATACGACCTCCGTATGACCCATGTGGTGCATGTGATACCTGCACATTGATGTGTTGTGGCAATCCCACTAGTGATGAGCTGCACTCCTGTTCCTGCCAAGTGTGTCAATGTGTGTATGTCCCTGTGTGAGTGTGCATGTGTTGACGCTGGCACCTGTTCATGCAGACAGGCACATGTATGTCACCTACCGTATATCTACCTTTTCTCTGTTGCAGATGTCACTCACCATCACATATATGTTCTGAGTGCTCCCCAGCAGGTAACCCATGTGGTGCATTCAATAACTGCATCGAACTGTGATAGCATTACATAGTTGTTGGGGGTTGATACCCTGTACTGGTAGATGTGTGACACAAACGTGCTTCAGTTTTACTCTCCTCCCCTCCTTGACATATATTTGCCTCTGTCTGCCTCCCCCACCCCCACTCTGGTGGATGTGGAAGCCCACACCTGCTTTGCTTAGGCAGCAGCATGAGTAATTTAAGTGATGCTCATGATCAGCTGATGGCCTCTGCACGAATTGCAGCTCTCCCCTAGCTGATTGATTGTGGAACAGCTGTGGTAACATTCCTATAGCCAAATGCATGGAAAGACACTCCAATATCTAGGAACATCTTAGTGGTGTTAGCCCTTTTCAGTCACTGTGAGCAGGAACTAGATCTGCTGTTTGGCAAACAGCATCTCAGATGGATTGGGGCTTAACCTCTAACAACATACACTGTGAAAAGAGGGCAATGAAGAGGAGGGGGATGTGCCTGACCTGACTACAGACTGTAAGTGCTGCTATACTGCATTTGGAGTAATGTTGGTTTAACAGTGTTTGTCTGGATATGCCTGTCATACATGTCGCAATACCTGCCATGTCAGTTCCATGTATATGAGGAATCCCCAACTGCAGGGTCATCTGCAGACTGGGTAGTGTTATGCCTTTGGTTTCATGTGTTAGCCATGATGCATCTATCTGTGGAATGCAGAAGGTAGTGTGAGGATTGCAGTCTGTAGATAGTAAAGGCTGTGGCAGTTACTGATGTCATATCCCTCATAGGACGTATGTTGCAACAAACCCTGTTGCAATGATTAATGTATGAGGTTAACACAGCAACATGTCTATACTGGCCCTGTGTATATGCTGTCAGCCAAACCTGTCAATCCTTGTACATATGTTGTGCATGATGGGATGCACATGTGCTGTACACCATAAATAGTGTCATCATACCTGATAACAAGCCAGTGATATATCAGATTGCTACACATGTCATGTACAGTAGGGGTTATATATCATGACATAACCTGGACATTCTGTGGATGTTTGTACAGTACTGAGGTCTGTGTAGTGATGGTGAATGTCAGCAGTGTGTGTCTTGTTAATATGTACATTAGCCTGTGTACAGACTGTGGTAGATGTCATTGTTCTAGCTCCCCTTCTATCTGATGTTACATGCTGCCCCACTGTATGGTACCATTTTCCCATACATGTTTGCAGGGTCATACACACATGTCCCAAACCACAGACAGCCATTAGACCAAACTCTAGCAGCCCAGTATATGTAGGATCATTCTGTGGGTGGCACATATGAGGATGGTGTAGAACAAATAGTCCATATACTTTAATAATATGCCAGTTTACCATATGTGGCTGTGGCTGTGTTCACATTGGTTGTGGTCATGCACTTTCACACAGGTGTATCTTACCCTGTGCTGTGACATGGCTGTTGAGCCTGCTATATATGCAGGTACATGTGCATTCCCCCATAGAAGATGTAGGCCAGTGTTGAGCCAGTCTGCCTGTAGCCTTCACAGTGCATTGTTACATGCTTAGCAGCCCAGTGTACTTACCCAGTGAGATGTCATGTGCAGATACTTTCCAGATGTACTGCTGCCGGGCCACCCTTAAAAGTCATGTATGTCTACACAGAGCAGTGGTATGCTGTACAGATGTATGTCAATATCTAGTGGGTAGTATGTGTCCATGGCACCCCTGTGCCAGCAGTCATTATGTGTCAGGCCAGACAGGAGTGTGTGAATCCAAAACCTATGGTGGCAAATGTATACTAGTCGTTATGTGTTATACCCATCTACATGGCTGTCTACATCCATATTGTTAGGCCTGGTACACATGTTATGCCCTAAGGGATTATGTGTAAACCTCTGGACTGTACAGGGTGTGTCCAAAGTTTCACATATATTGGCCAATATTTCTGCTGCACTCCACAGGGGCATTACATGCTAGTGGTGGTACTTTACAATGATTTCCTTAGGATGTCTGTCAGTAGCCAGTGGCACATATGTTATAAGCAGATGTCACCTTCCACACACAGCATGTCTGTGAAGACAATCCCAATGACAGTAGCAATAGTCAAGTAATATACCTGCTATACATACCTGACATCCCCTTGCACTCCGACTTTGGGACTATAGGGGCTGGGGTAGGGATACACTCCAAGTCCAGGACATATGGTGGAATATATGTACATATACTTATCCAGATAGCCATATATTTATATATATATATATATATATATATATATATATATATAATTACACATGTGTGCTACTTCCAATTACCACTGTCATGGCAACCACCCACTATAAATCCCTACAGCATGTGGGTGTGGTCCCTTTACATTTCCTGTGTGATGGACAGCCTTCCTGTGTGTGGGCATGTGGGTTACAGACAGCAAGTAGCAATACCTCTTACAGGAGAACCTGCACACTCAGAGTGGCCACATATCCATAGCAGGATCAGGAACTACAGACAGACTGTGAGTAGAGTTGTGTTATGCTTTGCATAGTACTGGTGTTACAGGGGGGGGGTGTGTACATACTAGTGTACCTTGGAATGCAGTCTGTCTGCATAGCTCACTACTGTGGGCTTATCCTCTTGCTGGACAGAGGTATGCCTATTATGTGTTGTCTGTCCACCACACAGGTCCTGTGCCAGATATTACACTGGCAATGTGTGTGTGTGTGTTACGTGCTATCAGTACATGGCTGCATCCATTTCTGTGTCTAACCTCAATTCCCTGACTAAGGGTATGTTGCAGACTATCCTGTAACACCAGCACCTTGCTTAGTGTATGGCAACAGTGTTCAACATATGTGCCTATGTTCCAGCCTGTGTCCTCCATCTACATACCAAGCTTTGCACATATGTCATGCTGTTGGGGGTTGATCTGTAGTGGGCTGTGAGTATATCACACTGTCATCACTGCCATTAGTCCACTGCTATTGTATCCCCCACACATACAGTGGGGCTGGGGCCATATATGTGTGGGAGTCACCTACACAAGACACGTGTGCCCTTATGCACTCCATAGGCCAGTGTATGTAACAGTGGTATATGGGCCTGTATTATTAAGTGCAGGTGGGGAGCACCATAAATGACCTAGGCTGTTACAAAATGTGGGGGTATCAGGGGTGAGCTGCCACAAGGTATCTGGATGTACAGTACTGTATACTTCACCTATATTGACATTACTTACATGAATTGGGGTACTGCAAGGCTATTGCCTCCTGCACACAGACTGTTCTGTTTGTCGGTGTGCTTGTGATGGTGTCAGTTATGCCTTGTTATGTACCAGTTGCAACCCATTTGATCACAAAACATCTTTACCTCCTACTGAGTTTGTACAGAGTGTAGATAGAGGCTGCTGAACTACACACCTGCAGTACATACTGTTGATTGTTTGGTATCCTGTGGCCCAGTTTGTCTTCACTATTGTACAATTTGAAGGGCTTGGCCTAGACAGCAACAGTTGTGGACCTATCCAGACTACTGTATTAGTGTAACTGTTTCACAGTTGCAGTACTCTGTTTATATGGTTGTCAATATCTGAACAGCTATATGACATGGCATATAGAACTGTTATAGTACACAATTAAATGATTCCTCAATTCTGCAAACCTATGTGTGGTGTCTTTCCTATGACTTTTCTATGGGTATATGTTGCTGGCAATGATTGGCATTTGTATGGGTGGCCCATACAGTGTCCAGTTGTTCAGCTGTTAACTGTAGGCATAGTGGATGTTCCATATTGTGTGCACCTTCTACATACGTATCTTACTGTACATATATCTGCATGTGTATGAGTAGTCACATGTATATATGTATATATATATATATATATATATATATATATATATATATATATATATATATATATATATATATATATATATATATATATATATATATATATATATATATATATATATATGTGTGTGTGTGTGTGTACATATATATATATATATATATATATATATATATATATATATATATATATATGTATATCTGTATCTGCATATTTGTGTCTGTGTATCTGTATCCTGGGGATGTTGATGGCTTCCACATATTGCATGCCCTCTGGGAGGCAGACTGTACTTGATAGTGTATTGCAGGGTGCACGTTTGGCTGTGGGGGGGTACCTATTCGTACAAGATGTATAGAGTGTGGGGCCTCTCAACCCCATTAATGGTGCATGTGGCCATATGTGTATTTGTCAATCTGCCATTGCTATCTACAGATGTAAGGCCATATATACCTATATAGATTTATATATCTGCTAACATATATATATATATATATATATATATATATATATATATATAACTATGTCTGTATATACCTACACAGATATATATCTGCGTACACATATGTAACATGCTGTGTATATGTAGACATATAGGTGTAGACACATACATGTGTTGATATAGGCATATGCATACATATATGTGCATATATATTGATATATATGTATAAAGTTTGAGAAATTATCTACATATCTAGATATTTGGTATCTGTTTAAATATTAATATATTTAAACACATACATCTAGATGTTGGTATACATTCTCTGTACTGTTGCATGAATGGAATGATTGATATGTTTCTGAAAACATCACATCTCTTAGTATCTGTCATGGCTTAGTGGTAAATCACTTTGTTGATGCTATGCAGGGTCCTTGGTATGAGCCTTGCAAGAGCTGTTTATTTTGTTGCTGGACAGAACATGGCCCGTTGGATACACAGTGACTAAGGCACTTTAAAGCTGTTGTACGCAGGTTTGCTTTGAGCTAAGCAATGTCTTCACAGGTTAAGCAATTCAGCAGCTGAGTATAAGAAATTGCAACCAGACCTTAGCAGTGCTTACGTCTGCGCAAACCCGCGCACAACTGCTTTAAAGTGCCTTAATCACTCTGTATCCACTGGCCCTTATTCTGCCTAGCAACAAAATAAACAACATCTGCTAGCCTCAAACCCAGGACCATGCACAGCATACCCAAAGTTATTTACTCCTAAGCCATTTCAGATATACATAACCATGCTGTATTCACAAACATAACATCCAGTCCAGTCATTCAACAGCACAGAGAATGTATTCCAACATGTCGATGTATGTGTGTGTGAAAATATATTAATGTCTAAACCAATACAACATATTGAGATATGTAGATGTATATATATATATATATATATATATATATATATATATATATATATATATATATATATACATATACACACACACACACATATATGTAAGCAGATATTTATATCTATACAGGTATATACGGACATACATCTGTGGGTAAAGTGGGAACATAGCAGAAACATATATGTCCACATGCACCATTAATGTTGTTGATAGGCACAAACAACATACGTCATGCACAAATAGGTAATCCCCCCACAGCAAAACACATCTGCCCTGCAATGCACTACCAACTGTTGCAGATCCCATAACCAGGACCTTACATGGCAAGGGCACAACATGTTAACAGTACTCCATCCCACCTGTATGATGTCAGGCTGGTATCAGTAACATATCATGCAGTACAGTCAGGATCATAATGACTCCCATTTTGCAGTCATCTGTTACCTTTGTTAGCCAGAGTCCCATACTGTTGGCCTGTACTTCAGAGATGTAGATGCCAAACAACAGTGATCCCAGGACTGAACCCTGAGGAGCTCCACTTGTCACTTGTCTGGGGATGGATTTGGAGTCAGTTACACCTACAGTTTGGGTTCTGTCAGTAAGCCATATGGCAAAACATCGAGTGGCATAGGGATATATGGCCAGATTAGTATGTTAATCTATGTCTCCAGACTGGGGAGTGGTGTTCAAGGGCTTGGTGAGGTCCACATAGGCTTTGTGGACAGCCTTAACCTCTTCAACAGCTATGCAGACTAAGTCAAAGCAGTCAATCAGTTTCAGGAGACAAGACTGGCCCTCTATGAGCCCAATCTGTGTGGGGTCCAGTGTTTGAGGGTTGACAATGTCTGTGTTCAGAACATCCTGGATAATTCATTCCATGGCCATGCAGATCAGACTTGTTAGATTGATGTGACAGTAGTTCCAGGGATCACAGGTGGATCCCCCCTTGTGGAGTGGGATAACTGCAGCTGTGCACCACTCAGTGGGCACCAGGCCTGATGCGAGGCTATGATTACACATGACAGGTGAGTTGCCATTCAATTTTGTAGTTCATGTAGTACACAGACCAGGATGTCATCTGGTCCCATGGATGCTGTATTCCTAGCTGTGGATAGTGCAGTTTCTGCCTGTGTGGCCGTGATTACTGGGCAATGGAACTCTTTTTGTATTGACATGGGCCCTTTTGGGAGTGAGAGGGGGTGAATGCGGCATTAAATAAATCTGCCAGGATATTGGCACATTCCGTGGGAGTAGTCTATGTAATGCCATTCTGTTGTAGCTCAGAGCACTTCTGAGCATTGCCAGTTAGATTCTGGACATAACTATAGAATGTTGTGTGGAATCTGTGGTGATTATAGTTACATAACCAGCTTTGGAGGATTCCATGAGGGATCTCAATGTCTTACTGGAGCTGGTAAGGGAGTTGCTTGTATCCTTGGATTATCCTTTTTTCTTCAACAGTGTCTACCTTCTGTTGTATACTCTGTTAATGGCAGGAGACCAGCAGACTTGCTTGCTTATTTGGGAGGTGAGCGTCATGGTTCTATGTGAGATGTCAGGAGTCATGCACAAGTGGATGTGCTCATACAGGGCCTTAGTGCAGGATTCATCAGTTGAACTGTCAGCTCCTGTCTCCATGGGTGTCACAAACATTGTCACATCTGCCTTGAGCAGCATGAAGTTGGCTTTGGAGAGGTCGTTTATGGACAACTGTATATACATTCCTTTCACATGTTCAGTTTGATTAGCCTATGGTGGGATTACTTTGGTGAAACCGCAGTCTCATGTATTGTTGTGATGGCTTAGTGGTTAGTTGCTGTGACTATAGTGTATAGCATCCTGGGTTCATGACCTGCAAAGGCAGGTTGTTTTTATTCTGGCCAGAACAGCGGTTAATGCATACAGATGAATTAGAGCAATTTAGGTTAGTCACACCCAATACAATTCAAATGCCCTACTTTGGCAATCCTGCTGATGTCAATCACTGTTGAGTACACCTTTGGGGAAAGAGTACTCCAGCATCTCTGTGGTGTGTGCTATAATGGCATAATGCTGTAATGTAATATACAACTCTGGTAGAGGTTCTATTCTCACACATGGGTGTTGTGGATGTTATTGTGTCTGTTCCTATGCCTGTGTAGAGAGCAATGCATGTTTGGCTTGTCACACTCATTACAATTCATTTGCCCTACTTTAGCAATCCTGCTGATGGCACTCACTGTGAAATAAACCTTTGGGGAAAAAGTACTCCAGTAATTTCTGTGACGTGTTCTATAATTGCATAGTATTGTAATGTAGTAACTAGTTAGGTAGGGGCTCTAATCCCTGAGACAGGTGTGTGTCTTAATGTGTCGATGTTTGTCATTCTTGTCCTGTGTGGAGGTGGTTGTGAGTGTGTATGAACTGGACTCAATGTTGAGGGTTTTTTAAAATTTCTTATATGGTGCCCCTAGCATATATCACAATATCCACAGTGCAGGAATAACAGATATGATATCAGTACATAGTCAGTCGGGGGTTCGATACCCTGGACTGGTAGGTGTGTGACACAAACATGCTTACCTTTTACTCTCCCAACCCACCCTGACATCTTTGCCTCTGTCTGTCTCTCTCACTCCCTCTTTGGTGGATGTGGAGACTTACATCTGCTTTGCTTAGGCAGTGGCATGTGTATTGTCAGTGATGCTCATGATCAGCTGATGGCCTCTGCATGGATTACAGCCCTCCTCTAGCTAATTGAATGTAGAACAGCTGTGGTAACATTCCCATAGTCAATTGCATGGAAACACACTCCAATATCTAGGTACATCATGTTGGTGTTGGGCCTTTTCATTCACTGTGAATAGGGACTAGATCTGTTGTTTGGCAAACAGCATCAAAGATGGATTGGGGACTTACCCCTGACAACATACACTGTGGAAACAGGCCAACACACAGGAGGGGGATGTGCCTGTTCTGACTACAGACTGTAAGTGCTGCTATACTGCAGTTGAGGTAATATTGGTTTAACAGGGTGTGTGTGGATATGGCTGTCCTACATGTTTAAATACTTGTCATATCAGTGCTATGTTTATGAGAAATCCCCATCTGTAGGGTCATTTGCAGACTGGGCAGTGTGTGGTGCCTTGTGTTCCTTGTGTTACCCACAGAGCACCTATCTCACAACTGCTGTAGGTAGTATGAGGATTGCAGTCAGTAGATGGTGACAGCCGGGAGAGTTACTGACGTCATATCCCTCACAGGACTTAAGTTGCATCAAACCCTGTTACAACAGGAAATGTATGAGGTTATCATAGCGACATGTCAAAATTGGCCCTGTGTTTATGCCTCCAGCCACAACTCTGTCAACCTTTGTACATATGTCATGCAGTAGGGGGTGCATATGTTCTGTACACCATATTCATTGACAGCATATCTGATAACAAGTCAGTGAGATATCAGACTGCTACACATGCTATGTATAGTAGGGGTTATATTTGAGGACATAGCCTGGGCGTTCTGTGGTTGTGTGTACAGTATTGAGGTATGTGTAAGTCTGGTCATTGTCGACAGTGTGTGTATACAGCATATGTACCTTGGCCTGTGTAGATACTGTGATATGTGTCATTGTTCTTGGTCCTGTTCTATCTGATGTTACATGCTGCTCCACTGTATGTCACCCTATCAGCTTACATGTTTGTAGGGGTGAACACACACATGTCCCAAACCACAGACAGCCATCGGGCCACACTGTGCAGTGGCCCAGTATATGTAGAGTTGTTGTGTGAGTGGCTCATATGAGGATGGTGTACATTAGATAGTCCATATACTGTAATAGTATGCTAGATTACCATATGTGGCTGTGGCTGTGTTTCACATTGGTTGTGGTTATTCACTTTCACACAGGTGTCTGTTACTCTGTGATGTGACATGCCTGTAGAGCCTGCTATCTATGCAGGTACATGTGTATTCCCACATAGGAGATGTAGCCCAGTGTTGAGTCAGTCTGCCTGTAGCCTGCACTGTGCTTTGTTACATGCCTAGCAGCTTACTGTACTTATCCAGTGAGATGTCATGTCCAGATACTTGCCAGATGTACTGCTGTTGGGCCACTATAACAGTCATGTATGTCAGACAAAGCAGTGGGATGCTGTTCAGATGTATGTCACTAACTAGTGGATAGTATGTGGCCATGGCACCTCTGTACCAGCGGTTATTATGTGTCAGGACAAACAGGGGTGTGTGAATGCATAACCTATTGGGGAAAATGTATACCAGTATGTAAGTGTTATACCCATCTACATGGCTGTTAACATCCACATTGACAGGCCTGGTCCACATGTCTTGCATGAAGGGGCTCTGTGTATACCCCTGGACTGATCAGAGTGTGTCAGTCTGTCCAAATATATTGGCCATATCACAGCTGTAGTTCACAGGGGCGTTATTTTGCTAGCAGTGGTACTATACTATGATGACCTTAGGATGTCTGTAAGTAGCCAATGGCGCACATGTTAACAGCAGATGTGGCCTCCCACACACACCATTTCTGTGAAGACAATCCCTATTACAGTAGCAATAGTCTACAAATATACCTGCACTACATATGTGACATCCCCTTGCACTGAGAGGTTGGGACTATTGGGGCTGAGGTAGGGCTCCACTCCATGTGCAGGACATATGGTGAACATATATGTATATATAAGTATACATATATCCATATAGATATATACACAAATACATATGTTGCTTACTGTATGACTACAGTTTTACACATATTTGCCTGTGTTCCAGCCTCTGTCCTCCACCTACATACCAGGCAAAGCACATATGACATGTCGTCAGGGGTTGTTATGTAATGGACTGTGTGTATGTCATGCTGTCATTCCTGACTTCACTCCACTGCTGTTGTGTCCCCCACACATACTGGGGGTTTGGGGCCATATATGTGTGGGCTTCGCCACCACAATACATGTGTGCCCTAATGCACTCCAGATGTCAGTGTATGTAACAGTGGTATATGGCCCGGTATTAGTGAGTGTAGAGGGGTGCACCATGACAAACCTAGGCTGTTACAACATGTGTGGGTATCTGGGATAAGCTGCCTTAAGGTATCTGGATGTACTTTACCATACAATCCACGTTAGGTAAATGCAGACCTACTGCCTCCTGCCATACGGGATGTTCTGTTTGTCAGTGTGATTGTGATAGTGTCAGGTATGCCTTGTTATGTAACAGATACATTCCATTGTGTCAACTGTGGTCTGTACCCCCTAGGGATTGTGTAGAGAGTGTAGATAGAGGCTGCTGACCTATACATCTGCATTACGTACTGTTGATTGTCTGGTATGCTGTGGCCCAGTCTGTCATTACTATTGTACTACTTGAAGGCCACGGCCTGGACAGCAACATATGTCAATCTTTCCAAACTACTGTCTTAGTATAATTGTTTCACAGTTGCATTACACTATTCATATGGATGTCAGTGTCTAAACAGCTATATGACATGGCATATACAGCTGTCATAGTACACAAATAAAGCTTTTACATTCATTTATGCACACCTGTGTGTGATGTTATACTCTTTGATATCTCTGTGGGTATATGTTGCAGGCTATGAATGTCATTCGTATGGGTGGCTCATACAGTCTCCAGTTGGTAAGGTGGTGACTGTCGGAATTCTGGCTGCTCCATATTGTGTGCACGTACTACATATCTCTGTGTGTGTATGTGTAGTTACATATATATCTATATATGTATATACATATATATATATATATATAATATATATATATATATATGTATATATAGATAGATAGATATGTATATATACCTGTGTCTGCATATATGTGTCGGTGTATATGTATCCTAGGGATGGCCATGTCATGTCTGGTCCTGGTTATGGGATCTGCAACCCTTGGTACTGTATTACAGGGGGGTCATGCTTGGCTGGGGAGGTATACCTATTAGTACTATACATATATTGTGTGGGGCCTCTCAACCCCATTAACGTTGCATGAGGACATATATGTTTTAGTTATTTCCTCATTGTTATCTACAGATGTATGTCCGTATATACCTATATATGTGTATATATATATATATATATATATATATATATATATATATATATATATATATATTAAATATATCTGTTGACATATATATAACCTGCCGTATATATTTAGACATATGTATGTATACATATATCAATATGTTGTACCTGTTTAGACATTAATATAATTACTCACACACATACATCTACATGTTGGAATACATTCTCTGTACTGTTGAATGACTGGGCTGGATGATATGTTTGTGAATACATTAAGGATTTGTAGATATGAGATAGGTTAGTGGTAAATCACTTTGGCTATGGTGTGCAGGGTCCTGGGTTTTATCTTAGCAGAGGCTGTTTATTTTGTTGCTAGGCAGAACAAGGGCCATTGGATACAGTGTGATTAAGGCACTTTTGAGCAGATGTAAGTGGGTTTGCATGGGTTTGCATGACGGTAAGCACTGCTAAGTTACGGTTACTGTTTCTTATACTCAGTTAACTCCTGAATTGCTTAACCTGTGTAGGCATTGCTTACAACCTTCTCAAACAGGCTTAATCCCACTTACTGCTGCTTAAAAGTGCTTACTCCCACTTACCCCCACACTAATTCCTTTAAAAGTAAAGAAAAAGGTGTTGATAGGAAAATGGTGAAGAAAGGGGCACAAAGAGGGAATTACAGTAGGGAGAATAGCTAGGGATGTGCAGGAAGGGTGTAGGGAAGGTCCATAGCTGCCCATTTCTTCTACAGCAACAGCTGTGCATATACACTGTATTTGGAGTTAGATTTGGACCCTCGAACCCCTGGGAGAGAGGTGAGGACAACAATAAATCATTGTGATGCCAATTAGACCAGATTACATGTGTCTAGTTGACATGTGTGCGAAATGGAAAGCTATGTATGGGGCGAGATTTTTTTGTGGGAACAGATTGCTCTTTTTTTTTCAGGTGGGAGTGGGATGTTGGAGAGGGGTAGTAGGTATATTTGGGGAAGTAGGTTGGGTAGGGTAACAGACAAGACACACAAGACGCATACAGGGGTGGTATATGACACATGTGGGGGGTAAACATCTTGATGGGGAGGGGACTTGCGATATCAGAAGCCCATGAGCCCCCTAGTGGTAACAGTGGGACTGAGGTCCCCACCCATGGGCAGTCACCACTGTACCTTCACAGCCCCGAAGGTGGCTGTGCTGGGGGCTGAGCCGCAGAGCCAGGCTGACTCTCTAATTGTGACACACAGCCCTCAAATTGGCATAGAAGATCACCGACCTGGTCTTTGATCGCTCTACGCACCACAAACCCGACTTGGCCACGGGTGACAGGTGCCTGTCTGCGCCCACTCCCAAGGGAGGGTGATCCCCATCCCCTATGGTGGTTCCACCCGAAGGTGGTGCAGGACCAATGGACAGGGAGGTCCAGGGTTGGGCCCCAGATATGCTAGTGCCCGGTGCCTCAGCCAGTTGAGGTGGGATAAGTGGGTCTAGCCTTCCCAAGCATGCTATAGTGTTTAGATTTCAACATCATATATGGATTAGTTATAGTCAACACATTCCAGGGTTAGGTATAACAGCATGCATAGATATTCCTGTTAACCCAGACACCAGATACGGAGCAATTGCATAGCAAACAGAACACATACATATATGGGACCACAGTAGTAATAAGAACAGCATACAGGTACATAGATGGCACCATTCCAACAATGTTGGAATCATTCAATATTGCACATGCATGGGAATCATTAGAATATTTATCAAACAATTGGCCATTATCAGAGTCAGTACGTGCCAGTTGGGGTGGGTATGGTGATTATTGTTGGAGATGATGACTTGCACTATGCTATCCAACTCTTTCTGCACAGACTCTGACCATGTGTTGACCACATGCTGGTGTGCCTGGACATATCTGGAATATTGCCCTCTTCCACCTTTAGTGACCTGACACACACATATACATGCTTTCCTACACAGTTATATTATGTAGCACAGTGTGGGTGACAGTGACCAGTGATACTTTCTTATTCAGAGAAACTGCAATACTCACAATCCCCTACAATACCAGGGTGGACAGTACCAGTGCAGGTTATATTGGTCTGTATTTATCAGCACATTGTTCGTATCCAGCATACCTGTGGAATCGATGTTTGTTAGTACTACCTGACTGTTGCCACACAAAGTTCCAGATTACAAATTAGTATTTTGCACATACTAGTCACTCTGTTACTGCACACTCTCTGACCACAACTTAACAAGTTGGGGTGTAAATGTGACATAAGTGGCTTCTTAGTCACATAAGGTATTGGGGAGTTGCTAGTGTGCCAGATGTTTGTCATAGATGTGTGTCAATCAGTTGTATTTCCTGTTTGCTGCCTAGACATCTGGGATCATCCCACTGATTTCCCAGGGGGACAGATTGATAGGCAATAGATATGGGCCACTTTAATAGACATTCTGGACATATCTGTACAGTTGCGGGGTATGATTCTGTATGCAGACTACTACCACTGGCAGGATTCGAACCGTGTCTGTGTGTGCTAAAAGAAAAATACTTCACATCTCAGTTACATGTGCTATTCAGTTTTTGTTGTTTGCATTTTAACTGTTTGCTGTCTATGTGTCGCTCAGTTGTGCTAAATGGCCTCTGGGGATTACACCTGTCATATACAGGCATTCCTACACATTCGATTTGTGGTGCATGGTGTAGGTAACATTGCTTAATACAACAGTACTATTACATGATTGCAAATCTACATTACCATATGATACCAGAATATAGATATATAGTCCAGCAGTTGGACCTGTTTTGTCAGGATATTACACTTTTATTGCCATACTAACAATATAAGACTGCAGTACTTGCCTTGAACAATACAGGTTTTATACTAGCAATTACTTTACTACTACTTTTATTTTTATTTCCTATGACAGTAGAAGCATGAGTATTACTGACCTGCCTCATGTCGCAACCATGCCAGGCAGCTGATGTGGGCCTCCTGGTTTGGGGCCCACACCATTGCAGCTGTGGGAGACAAAAGCAGAATATTTAGCCATAGCTATCCATGATATACCTGAGATGGCAATTATTACACAGGTCGTGGACTGATACTTACACATGGCTGGGACATCCCCTGCTGCTCTAGCCTCTTGGAGCAACTCCTCCAAGAGGTCCCATTTCTGCCGCTTCAGGTTGGCATAGTGGTGCCTGACCTGCTCACCAGTTCGGGGTATGCCAGTGGTACTGGTGAGGTCATGGGCGAGATGGTCCCAGGCCTCCACCTTATATTGGGAGCCCTGGTACTAGCCCTGCAACAGTCTCTGTGCATAGTCTTTAACTATGAGTTCAGCCATGACCTTGGACTCCTGGATGCACCAGAACTGTGCACAGAAGCGCACGTCTTCTCCCCTTACTGCCATAGTGCCTGCAAGGGGTAGCTACAACCAGTTATGAGCTGTATTCCCACCTCTTGGGTTTAAGTAGGGCCGATTTCCCGCATTTTTCCATGATTGGCCGGTTTTGAAAAGGCTAAGCTATGGGCACACCTGCTTAGCTAAGGTTGGCACTGCTTAAAGAGGTATATCACTGGGCATATTGAATTGGCTTCCCTACACATTGCTTACACTTACTAAGTTAAGCTGTGCTGCGGTTAGCATTGCTTAATAGTTAATTAGCACTATGTTTGCCTTTGGGCATATGATTTATTATTCATTACAGGTTATATATGTGTCTGGCATCCGTGATTCATGTGTATGCACACTGTATGGGGACCTGGGGACTTCTACACGTTATTACAATAACACCTCAAATCTATGCTTACTGCAGTACTCCAGTTCACATATTTATGTAGTGTGACAGGTTATACAACATTACACTTTACATAGATTCAGTTCACATGTTTGATTTGATTTTCCTGTGGTGAGGATTAGTTTGCTGATCCCTCATTTATATGTATTGCTATGATGGCTTAGTGGTTAACTACTGTGACTGTGGTGTACGGGGTCCCGAGGTTGAGCCTTGTAGAAGCTGTTTATTTTGTTACTTGGCAGAACATGGGCCATTGGATACAGAGTGATTAAGGCACTTTAAAGCAATTTTAAGCGGGTGTGTGCGGGTTTGCCCAGAGCTCAGCAATGCTAACCTCCGGTTACAGTTTTATACATTCAGTTAGCTTCTACTTTGCTTAATCTGTGTAGGCAATGCTTACCCCCATGCAAACGCACTTAAACACACTTACTAGTGCTTATATATGCTTACTATTGCTTATTTGTGCTTAAACTTGCTTACTAGTGCCTTATTCATTATGACACTGACACTTCACATGTGCATTTCATGCAGTATTCCAGTTCACATTTAAATGTTATTTAGTAGGTTATACTGCAAAGGAATGTTAAAAAATGTTCATATACAGATTTCACATTGAAAATGGAATGTGCTGCAGTGGGACTCGAACTGGGAATGCCAGCTCGTTAGGCAGATGCTTTGACCACTACTCTATTGCTGTGTTGCTTTATTTGCATATATCTTCCTTGTTATCCTCTTCAGCCTTTTAAACTGCTTTAACCATAGCTAAGCAATGGGCAAACCCGTGCACCTATGGTTAGCTGTACTCAGGGTTTAAAAAAAATAAGAGGGTTTCTTCATTTTATTTATATGTACTGTTCCTGTTGTACACATGGGGGACTGTTGGTGGGGATATGCGGACACCTATGAGCGATCTCGCTCATTTATTTACACATTCTTCTGTTTTACTTTGCAGGGGCATGTTTATTCTGAGAGCTCTGCTGTCAGACATGCCCCCTGCACTCGTCCACGCTCCATGTAGCATTAGAAGTTCAGGCAGCGCACCTTCATTAATATACATGGCGTGCTGCCGTCCTCCTCTTAAACTGCTGCTTCCATGCAGGACTAGATTAGTCCTGCACGGAATATTAGTAAATCCAGGGGACTGTGTCTCACTCTCTGTCTGCAACCAAGAACAATTTCATGCTAAAAGCCTTAATCCTTTCTTTAGGTTTTTTGTTAGTGTGATTACCTTGTTTATGAGCCTGCTACTGAACTGGAAGGTGAATCAGTCAGGGAGCTGAATCCAATAACTGCATGCAAGCATTGCATTCTAACAAACACAAAGTAGTTCGGAAAAAACTTAAACAATACCAGACATGGTCTCATCCTGTTTATCATTAAGGTATGAGCATTTGTAATACTCAGTTTTAAAAGTTAATATCACTTGCTGTGTAATGATCCATCAAATATTTGCATATATCTGTAGTAATAGCAGGGGGGTTTCACATAAAACATTCACAACAAATCAATTTCTCAGTCAATCAGAATTTGTATACTTTTTCTGCTATTTTGCACCTAAAATCCTTTGTTTTTTTCTCTGAACTCTATTTTTTTAAATACCTTTATTTGATTATCACTCGTGGCATAGGCAAATTTACATTTATATAAAAGTAATCAAACGGTATTAACAAATTAACATTCACAAACCTTATACTTCACATATATTGCTTTACATCATATAACTTAAGCAACATTACATAAATTATTCAATTCCTGACCCCCTTTTTTCACCAAGAAACATCTTTATTAAACCATCGCTTACAACACAAGCAATCATACATTAAATTTATATAAATGAAAACATATCACACCAACACAATCCTAGTTGCAAGCATTTTACATTACAAACCATACTGACACACTCCCAGTTGCAAATATTATACATCACTTATAATCTACTAAATCATTTTCAGTCAAACATTACATAGCTCATTTAAGTCATGCCTTTTTTTAACCTCATTCTTCCCCTCCTGTGTGTGTGTGTGTGTGTGTGAGTGTGTGTGTGTGTGTGTGTGTGTGTGTGTGTGTGTGTGTGTGTGTGTGTGTGTGTGTGTAATTATTAAAAATAATGTCTCTGATTTCCTCAGTTTAAACAAAATGATCAAAATTCATGTCATGATTATAGTACAAAGCCATGTGTGCCGCAAGAACACACAGACCCAACACAGGCACACACGTGCACACACACACACACACACACACACACACACACACACACACACACACACACGTGCGCGCATGCGCACATACACACGCACACACACACACACGCACACACGCACGCACACACGCACACACACACACACACACACACACACACACACTCCCCCGGATTCAGAAAAGCCTACACGGAGTGCAAGATTGGTGCAGGAGCCCACACAGGCAATATGTCTGCCGTGCGATCCAGGAACAGCCTGCAGGGGTGTGCACCAGCGCTCCTGCACTAATCATGCATGGACTAAGCCCTGGTATGCAAATCACCCTCATTTGCAGGTGAAATCCATGCAAATGAGGTGATTTTGCAATCCAGGAAGCTTGCAACAGTCTGTGTAAGACTAGTGCTATCCGCAGAAATGTACTTGGTTAGT
Source organism: Protopterus annectens (assembly GCF_019279795.1). Classification (NCBI taxonomy): domain Eukaryota; kingdom Metazoa; phylum Chordata; order Ceratodontiformes; family Protopteridae; genus Protopterus; species Protopterus annectens. The sequence goes on from NC_056727.1 coordinate 1,104,193,523, forward strand.
AATCGAGTACATGTCTGCAAAATCCAAAACAGAGTTATGACAGCCCCAAATAAAGGCTGCATATCATTGAGGAAGTATGCCACTGGCCACGTATAAGGCCATTGGCATTGCAAACAATACAATAAACTAAAAAATCAACTTTTATTTTTTTTTCGCCAATCTCAGCTGTTTAAGCATAAGGCAGTGGCAAGCAAATGGGATCTGGGGAAAATAAGAAAATAAACCTAAAATAAGCATTCTAACTAAATTCAGTATTCTGCCATGCACGTCAATGGTAGGCAGAAGACAACCTGGCCAGTGAGTAGTGGTTGCTAAGGGGGAGGCTCAGTGTGACACATGTAACTATGCATTAGCAGGCAATCCTATGCAAATGAGGGGAAGGATAGTGAATCCCAGTTTTCTCCAGCATGTGAGGCAGGTCCCAACAATGTAACAGTATGAATAGCTTGGTGCATGACTAGGAGGTAGCTGACATCATGGGTGGGTGCTTCAGGCATACTGTAAGTGGATTGTAACCCTGTGGCTCGGGTTTGCTCCTAGCTTAGCACAGTTAAGCTAAGGGGTGTGTCTAAACCTGCCTAGCACTCGTTACAAAGTGTAAGCGGGTGTGCGTGCCACCCACCGGGTTTTACAGGAAGAAAAAAGAAGTTAAACCAGGACATAGCAGAAGTGTGCACATTTGAGCACTCTGCACGGTGCACACACAGGCTTAAACAGGGAGGCAATGGGAAGGGAAAACAGCAGTAGGAAGGTAATCAAGGAGAACTAGCTTAGCTGGCAGGTGAAATGTATCAGAATCAGCCAATTACATAGGCATCAGACCAGCCCAGCACACCACTATAAACTACGCAAACACCTTTCCCCCTTGTTTTTTCCCAAAAACTCTGCAACATCAGTGTATACAGATGGGGAACTTTTACAAAACGAAAGCAAGAGAAAAAATGCTAGGGGCTGCTTTTGCTATCATAAACCAGCATATGCAAGAGGCTGAGGGTGGTGAGGATGTGAATGCTGATGACCAACCCACAGTGAGGAGGAGGAGAAGAGTGTACAGACCCAGGGAAACCTACCAGGGGCTACATGAGCTGGAGATAGTGGAGCGCTATAGGGTGGACAGGGACCTCCTAAAGCATATCATTGAGCTGTGCCGGCCATACCTCAAACACAGAACCAGCAGAGGGGAACCCATCCCATTGGAAACAAAGGTATGTGTAGGCTTAAGAATACTAGCCACAGGTACCTTCCAAAGGCCAACTGAGAATATTATGGGGATCTCACAGGCATCAGCATCCAGGGTACTCCACCAGTTCCTGGATGCCATGTCAGCACATACTGGTTAGTACATATATTTCAACACCCGTGAGGCATTGGCCAGCAATATGCATCTCTTCCAGAAAATAGCAGAATACCCTGAGGTAGTGGGTGCTATAGACTGCATGCACATGCACATAAAAGCACCACCCCATGAGCAGGGCAGGGTCTACATAAATCACAAGTGCTTCCCTTCCATCAACTGCCAGGTCGTGTGCGATGCCCAGGGCATTATAATGAATGTGTGTGCTGGAAGCCCTGGGAGCTATCACGATTCCCACATCTGGCATCTGATGCAGCTGTACCAGAGATTTGCCTGTGGGGACATCCCATATGGGCACCTAGTGGGGGATGCTGGTTACGCACTGGAGCCATGGCTGATGACACCCATCAGAAATGCACACACACCCGAATAAGACTTCCATAATGAGGCACACGCACAAACAAGAATCATAATAGAGCATGTGTTTGGGATGCTCAAGTCACGGTTCTGGTGCCTGGACACATCCGGTGGAGCCTTGCAGTACTCTCCAGCTACATGTACCCAAATGTTCATGGTATGTGCCATGCTACACAACATGAGCCTGTGGAAGCAGCTGCAGCAGAACAGCATGGGGCAGAGCCACACAGCCCCCCTCCATTTCCTAGGCCAGCACAGGCAGAGTGACTTAGAGGAGGAACAACCTGAGCCTGCACCTGTATGCAGAAGGAGGCATGCACAGTATGCCTTGGCTTTGGCAAAGAGGCAACCTGTAGCACACACACTGACACAGTAGGAACCCAGGGAATGGAAACTCTCTCTGACTCACACATAAAGTAAAATGGATGCCAAGAATGACACTACCTGTGCTTTACCATGTATAAGGAGTATACTATGTGCATCTGACATAGTCAGCCCCCCAGCACCATCCTCAATACTGGCACAGCCTCAAGGTAAGTCACCCTTCCTATCAATCACTGAATGCAGTAGTATAGTCTGCTAGTTGTATCAATGGTATGGATGTAAACATGCAAGGAAGGGAATTGAGTGGCTGAATGGGATGGCAGCAGATAGTGGACAGCTATATGGGCAGCATAAAACCATAGCAAATACTGGTGTAAATAAAGTAGGCAATAACAGACAAGGTGAAAAATCCCACTGCAGGAGATGTGCTGGCCCAAGTGTGTGTCCATAGGGCACACACATGCATGTCATGGAGGTTCACATACCCAACAACAGTCCCACTCAGCTAGCAGGACAGGTGTAGTTGAACACAAGGAAAGGCTGTACTAAGGTCCTCAAGGTATGGCAATGGAGATCAACCCCCCTCCAGACCTACACAGAGTATAACAGGTCAGGAAGTAGGATGTCATTCATGAAGGGCAGGAAGTCTGAAATGGCAATGTAGGTCAATAAAACCTATAAACTGTACTACACTGATATGCCTGTAGTCTGCAGGATAGGTCAGAATACAGATTTCAAAGAAAGCCAACAAACCATCAGAAATGCCAGTGCGGTCAAAGCAAATGTCCACAGTTGGCAGGTGTACCCCCCCCCAAACCCTATGTAGAAATGTATTAGCATCCATGTGTTAGTGTAATAACTGAGCACAGAGTACCTGAGCATGCCAAAGTAGAAGGATGGATTTTGTCATGTGTACACTATGCAGAGCTCTGAGTGTCAGGTTGATGTGTGGAGGCCAACAGGGTACCTGAAATATCAGGTGGGTATAGCAGAAATGTCTACAATTGTCAGGTGTGCCCCCCAATGCTATGTAGTATAGCAGTAGCATCTACGTGTGGGTATCCCGGCAGCAGAGCACAGAGTACCTGAGCTGCCCCAATTATAATGATGGAATGTTGCATGTGTACAATATGCAGAAATCTGAGTGTCAGGTTGTTGTGTGGAAGCCAACAGAGTACCTAACATATCAGGTGGTTGTAGGACATGTCCACAGTTGTGATGTGTGCTCCCACCAACCCTATGTAGAAATGTATTACCAGCCATGTGTGGGAGTAATAACAATGAGCACCGAGTACCTGAGCTGGTCAAATCAGCAAGATGGATAGTCGCATGTCTACAATAGGCAGAGCTCTGTGTGTTAGGTAGTTCTGAGTGGTATGCTGTGTGAAAGTGTTCAGCAAATAGCCATGGATGGTGTGTCCTGGTGTCCAATGGTCAGTACTGCTGATGGCCAGGCCAAGTCCACACAACTGCAGTGCCAAACAGACTGGTATCCCAGCAAGACATGTTGCAGCAGTAGACCCATATTATTTGTACAGATATCATAACTGTCACCATCTGGAAGATGGACATTGCATAACCTTTGGCCCAGACATATAGACAGTACACAGATGGAAATACCGTAGACCGAGACTGTTTAAAATCTCACAGTGAAATGGAGACACCCTTCGTTTGCACATGCAGGTTCACAGCACATCAGTTTGTTGTGTAGTATGGGAAACTAAGATGTACTGTGGGCAAACACTGGCAGACCACAAAAGGCAGAGGCATGATGTATGTAGAAGCTGCTGGTGTTCACCCACCAACCACAAGCAGGGGTAAGGGCCATGTATACCTGTGAGGCAGTTGCAAGTAGCTACCCAAGCACATATGCAGCCAGTCCGGCCTAACATCAGCCTCAGGTAACACACAGGCCACCTCCCTGTTGCTGTGAATAAGTACAATATGATCCCCACATTGCTATGTGAATACTCACAGAGTGCAGCATGCTGAAAAGGTGTTCCACGCAGGTGTGTCCATAGCTGTAGGATGCACCCTGCCAGCATCCACACCAATGGATTGATAAGGACAGAAACAACTGCCATCACCCCCTTGCACAACTATACTGCCAACCCAGGGGAATACATTGCCTTGCAGCCTGGGTCTGTACATCTGACACAATGCACTGGCCTGCTACAGATAGCCTGCATCACTACCCAATGCCGCACTGTCCTCTGTCACAGGTCTGTGTCATGCCCATACTGCCACTGTATGTTACCCCATGGACTCCCACATAATGACAAAACACAGTCCACAGAACACAAATGCAAGGACATGTTGACAAATCCCAGTAGTATGTCCATCATGTTCCAATGCATGAACTGTGGACTAATCTGTACATACTGCTGGGATGGAGTGGCAACTATAGGCATACCTATCAGATATCATGTGCATAATGGTAAGAAGAGGACAGATTAACGGGGGGGGGGTAGCATCACCACCATGGAGTGTGTGAAGGGTGAAACCATGATGTGTGCACATACTTATCATGGTTGCAAACACTGGGATGGGTGGCCACAAACCTGCTTGCAAACCAAATTGTGAAGGGTTAATGAACAGAATAACGAGCCCTGCCTCTGGATAACCTCAATGAGTCTGAATACCTGGGAGGTATGGCCACAGCACGATATGGCCATCTTGTCATGGTGATAATTGTACAGGCATGGGACCCACAGCCACAACAGCACCAAGGTGCTGGACCATATACACAGACCCATCAGCAAGTGTCTGCAGATTCCATATCAGAATGACATGAGTGTGCAAGAATTTGTAGGTTGCACACCACATTACTGGACAAAGCTGCATTCAACTTGTAATCCCCAGGAACCTACTGCCAGCAAAGATGTATACCTGTCAGTAGTTGATGACGTAAAGCATCAGAGAGTAAAACACCACATATCACTGAGTATCCCTGCCAGCACTGAAACCATGTAGCAGAAGCACCACAGACACAATTAGCAACAATCTCATTAGCCTTTGCCAAATGTCGACCCACATCATCAACCAATCTACAGATATCCTGCAGAAGCAGGTTACTAGCTGTAGGTGTAGAGCACAAAAACCTGCAATGGAGTACAACCTACCTGGAATGGAGTCACGCATGTAATACAGATACTCATACTGGGCATGTTCAGACACTTAGAGAAGCAAAGGCCATGTCAGAAAACAAATTACAGAAGGGTCATACTGGGCATGCTCACAAACTTAAGAGAAATGAAGCCCATGCCTGGAAACAACTGTGGACTATACACAGCAGTCAGTCACAGATGTCTGTGCAAACACTCCACATTACACACCAGTCATGCTCTGCACATACAACGGATGGGAATATGCACATATATCCAAGGACAGCACACTATAACAGCTCAGACATACACATAATAGATGTGGGAAGAGAGTGACAGACAGTGACAGACAGCTCCCCTCTCATGAGGCCTGTCCCACACAGCACACTCCCATTTTGCAAAAACATATGATGCGCAGTTGTCCATCACTGTACACAATTGCCCCTGGTAGCCTTCCAGTCAATACACCTTTCATTGCCTTTCTTTGACAAGCCTGCTGATGTCATTCCCTGTGAAATACACTTTTGGTGAAGAAGTATCCCAGTAATCTCTGTGGCGTGTTCTGTAACTGCATAATACTCTAATGTGCTGTAGTAGTGAGGTAGGTGTTCTAATCCCATTCATTGTGAGTGTGTGTGCCTGTGCATATGTGTAAGGCCCAATGCTTTTGAGGAGAGTCAGTATACCTGTCATTGCCTTTCTTTGACAAGTCTGCTGATGTCATTCCCTGTGAAATACACCTTTGGTGAAGATATATCTCAGTAATCTCTGTGGCGTATTCTGTAACTGTGTAATGCTTTAATGTGCTGTAGATGTTCTAATCCCATTCATGGCAAGTGTGTCTATTTGTGGACACTCAGTACACCTGTCATTGCCCTTCTTTGATAAGCCTGTTGATGTCGTTCCTTGTGAAATACACCTTTGGTGAAGGAGTATCCCAGTAATCTCTGTGGTGCATGCTGTAACTGCATAATGCTGTAGTAGCTAGGTAGGTGTTCTAATTCCAGGCATGGCAACTGAGAGACTTTTGGTGTGTGTGTGCATTTGTCATACGTATCCTGTGTGAAGCACGAAGCAATGTGGAGTTGGTTTTGCACTTTTCCTATATGTTGGGCTTATTAAATGTCATAATGTCCACCTTACAAGCATAACAGATGTCAAACATCACAGTGGCTGGGGTAAACAATCTATACCCCCACATGTGACATCATGGCATGGGGAACAATATAGGCAACACCTGTATTATTCAGAGAACACTCTCCACCCATGTCCCGGACACAAACACACTTGGCCAGGCAACAATCAATAAGTTGATAGTCCCCTGCATATTGCCCACAGATGGTAAACATGGTGTGATTGCAGTGGACTAAAGAGGACATGGCACCCTGTCCCATCCCTACAATAGGCAATACATTGCATGCAGTGCTCCATCGCCATGTGCCCCAATGGACACCTGCTACAACTGGCAAACCAGCAAATGTTACCCACAAAGGCCATGCCATGCTATATACACGTGCCCTGTATGGACAGACGCCAATACTGAGGGGCTAACAGGGGTAAGCTGCCTGAAGATATCTGGGTGTACATTACCATTCAAGTCACCTTGGGTAAATGCAGGCCTACTGCTTCCTGCCATACAGACTGTTCTGTTTGTCAGTGCGATTGTGATGGTTTCAGTCATGCCTTTTAATATCACAGATACATCCCATTGTGTCTACTTCAGTATGTACCCCCCAGGGATTGTGTACAGACTGTAGATGGAGGCTGCCGGACTGTACATCTGCATTACTGACAGTTGATTGCTTGTTATCCTGTGGCCCAGTCTGTGTCTACTGTTGTACTACTTGAAGACCTTGGCCTGGACAGCAACATATGTACTCCTTTCCAGAATACTGTATGCCTTTATTTATTAGACAGTTGCATTATTTTGTATAAATGTATTTCAGAGTCTACACAGCTGTATGACATGGCATACAGTACTGTAGTAGTACACAAATAAAGCTTCCCCATGTATGAAAACCTGTGTGTGGAGTTATATCCTGTGACCTGTCTGTTGGTATATGTTGTAGGCAACAGGTGTCACTTGCATGTTTGGCTCATACAGTGTCCATGTGGTATGCTGGTGACTGTAGACAAAAAGCACATCCAAGAACTAAATACGCCGCAAGCAGTATTGAAAAGTGAAGGCTCCAAACCACAAGTAAATAAAAGTAAGCGCTTTTGTTTACTAAATGTACAGCAAACTTCTTCAGACAAACAGTTAGGTACAATTAACAAACAGTTAGGTACAATTAACATAAATATGTTCGTAAATCCTAAGCTTCAAGGATCTAGCCATATTTCCTATATAAAAAGATGGACAAAGCTTACACATACTCAAATAAACAACCTCCTTTGATTCACAATTAAATTTCCCATTAACTGAAAAACGCTGATTACGTATTGTGAAAGTGCTGCTGGTGCTAATATACTTGCACGACCGACAATGCCAACATTTAGACATGCCATGATGACGAACATATTTATAATATTAATAGGAAGAACTTGAATAATGCCTTGGCTAAGCATGTGGGTTTGAACCCTACTCATGAATTCCTGTTTCTAGCTATTGACAGAGTAATAGAGAATGATAGAGGGGGCCCAACATCTTTGAGATTAGAGGAAAAAGAATTAGCCTGGCAGCTTAGGCTTAATGCTGATATACCCCCAGGGCTAAATGACACCTTATCCATTAAGTGTATGCTATAATTAAAATCTTTATTAAGATGATGCATTTATTGTTGTAAACACATTTTTATATACATTTAATTAATGATTCCTGATGTTTCTTGGTTGGTGGTTTAAACTTCGGTGTACGTGTATATATACACGGGCCTATGCAGTTTTAATATGAAATATTTTTGATATATAGTTTTTAATGATTGATAGAATTGTATATGATGTAACCTGAGTATGATATTGTTTTTAGTGAGTAATAACTTGGGTTAGTTTATGTATTTACTGTATTTTGATGAGTTTCATTTATTTATGTTTCATTTTTTGGCTGTTGTCAGTTTAAATGTGGGCAGGGTTTGTCCAATGTGTGTGACGATGTCACGCTTACACAGTATTTAAACTGTTAATTGTACCTAACTGTTTGTCTGAAGAAGTTTGCTGTACATTAGTAAACTAAGGATGCTGGTGACTGTAGCCATAGTGGCTGTACCATATTGTGTGCACTCTCTACATACGTATCTCTCTATACATATGTCTGCGTGTGTATGTGTAGTTAAATATATATCTATATAGAGGTATATACACACACACACACACACACACACACACACACACACACACACACATATATATATATATATATATATATATATATATATATATATATATATATATGTATATATGTATCTGCATATATGTGTCTGTGTATATGAATCCTGGAAATGTTGAGTGGATCCACATTGTACATCCTCTATGGTAGCCACACTGTACTGCATGAAATGTTACCAATACCAGCCTGACAGCATACAGGTGGGATGGAGTACTGTTAACATCCTGTGCACATGTTGTGTCAGGTCCTGGGTTTGGGATTTGTGTTCCTTTGTCAGTGTAGGGAACAATGCTGTTGTGGCCATTCACAGGCACTACAACCTCCATTGCCCTACTTTGGCAAGTCTGCTGACATCATCAAATGTGAAATACACCTTTGGGAAAAAATAGCCGAGTTATCTTTGTGGTGCGTGCTATAACTGGGTAACCATGGAGTGTTATGAACTAATTAGGTAGGCATTATATTCCCAGACATTGTAAGTGTGAATGTTTGTGTGTGTTCCTTTGCCAGAGTGGGGAGCAATGTTTTGGAGGCCATTCACAGGCACTACAACCTCCATTGCCCTACTTTGGGAAGTTTGACATCATCAACTGTGAAATACATCTTTGGGGAGTAACCATCCCAGTAATCTCCGTGGCACGTGCTGTAACTGCAACATGCTGTAGTGTGATACATTAGTTAGGTAGGAGTTCTAATCCCAGCCATGACAATTGTGTGTGTGTTTGTAATTTGTAACCTGTGGAGAGGTGGCTGTGACTGTGTACCCCCTGGACCATTTGAGGAGTTTGTTTTGTAATTTTCCTATATGATGGCCATATTAAATGTTACAATGTCCACCTTACAAGGATGACAGATGTCAATCAGCTGCGATGCTGGGGTGCCAATCCACACCCCTACATGTAATACAAGGCCTTGTGAACAAAATAATCAACTAGTATTACACAGAGTATACTATGAAACTGTGTCTCATACACAAACACACTTACTTAGACAACTGCCGCTATGTTGGTAGTATCCTGCATACTGTTCACAGATAGCAAGCATGGTGTGATTGGAATGGGCTACAGAGGGCATGTCCATGAGTACAATAGGCACATAACTGAAGACAGTTCACCTTCACTATGATCCCCAATGGATGCCTACAACATCTGTGGTGCCATCAAATGTGATCCACTAAGGACTGTCCATGAGCATGCCCTGCCACAAGAGGTCAGGAGTGGCACATGTGATGATAACAATCTGTGTACATAACATGGGCCAGACCCCCCCAGGTATGGTTCCACATGTCACTGTACATGCATGTGGGAAATGTGCACATCCCAGACACCGTCCATGTCATGGACTAAAGAACACATACATGGCAAGCAATGCACGACATTGCCCACATGCAATAGTTACCCAGATGACTGGATGGTGAATACAATACCCAGCTGTGTGGGGAAACCAGACACTATACCCCTGAGCCACACTGCAGACCATTTTCATGTTGCCTGTTGCCAAGGTATACCCATCACCTAGCCTTGTATATCCATCTGGCACAGTCGATCACTACACACCCATGAAGCAATGCACCCATGCATGTCAGTACTGGCACCCTGTGTCTGTGTGTTGTTGTATGTTGCATGTGACCACATTCACACTCACTACAACCCCCATTGGCATACTGAAACATGCTGTCTGATGTCAGACACCTCCACATATCCTTTGCCCATATAACCTCTACATAACCCCTGTGGTGCATGTGATACCTGCACAGTATTGTGTTGTGGCAATCTAACTAGTGATGAGTTGTAGCCCTAGCCCTGCCAAGTGTGTCAATGTGTGTGTGTGTCCCTGTGAGAGTCTGGCTGTGTTGGCGTTGACACCTGTTCATGTGGACAGGCACGTGTACTAGACCTACCGTGTAGCTACCATAGCACTGTTGTAGATGTCACTCACCATCACATATACGTTTGGAGGACTCCTCACCATGTGACATATGTGGGGCATCCAATGATTGCTTAAACATGTGATAGCAGTACATAGTCAGTCAGGGGTTTGATACCCTGGACTGGTAAGTGTGTGACACAAACATGCTTATGTTTTACTCTCCCAACCCTCCCTGACTTATATTTGCCTCTGTCTGCCTCTCTTACTCCTTCTCTGGTAGATGTGGAGACGTACATCTGCTTTGCTTAGGCAGCAGCATGTGTATTGTCAGTGATGCTCACGATCAGCTGATGGCCTCTGCATGAATTGCAGCCCTCCTCTAGCTGATTGCATGTGGAACAGCTGTGATAACATTGTCATAGCCAATTGCATGGAAACACTCTCCAATATCTAGGAACATCATGTTGGTGTTGAACCTTTTCATTCACTGTGAGCAGGAACTAGATCTGTTATTTGGCAAACAACATCACAGATGGATTGCAGACTTACTTCTGACAACATACACTGTGAAAACAGGCCAACACACAGGAGGGGGATGTGCCTGTCTTGACTACAGACTGTAAGTGCTGCTATACTGCAGTTGGGGTAATGTCACTTTAAAAGGGTGTGTGTGAATATGGCTGTCCTACATGTTTTAGTACTTGTCATGTCAGTGCTATGTTTATGAGGAAACCCCATCTGTAGGGTCATTTGCAGACTGGGCAGTGTGAGGTGCCTTGTGTTCCTTGTGTTACCCACAGAGCACCTATCTGTCAACTGCAGAAGGTAATGTGAGGACTGCAGTCAGTAGATGGTGACAGCCAGGAGAGTTACTGACTTCATATCCCTCATAGGACATATGTTGCAACAAATCCTGTTACGACAGTAAATGTATGAGGTTATCACAGCAACATGTCGATATTGGCCCTGTGTTTGTGCCTCCAGCCACAACTCTGTCAACCTTTGTACATATGTCATGTAGTAAGGAGTGCATATGTTCTGTACGCCATATTCATTGACAGCATATCTGATAACAAGCCAGTGAGATATCACACTGCTACACATGTTATGTATAGTAGGTGCTATATTTGAGAACATAGCCTGGGCATTCTGTGGTTGTGTGTACAGTACTGAGGTATGTGTAAGTCTGGTAATTGTCAACAGTGTTTGTATAGTGAATATGTACCTTAGCCTGTGTAGAGAGTGGGGTATATGTCATTGTTCTTGGTCCTGTTCAGCTGGGGTCTTTACTCCCTAGGGATTGTGTACAGTGTGTAGATAGAGGCTGCTGAACTATACATCTGCATTACGTACTGTTGATTGTGCAATATGCTGTGGCCCAGTCTGTCTTTACTACTTGAAGGCCTCGGCCTGGACAGCAACATATGTCAACCTTTCCAGACTACTGTATTAGTATAACTGTTTCACAGTTGCATTACTCTGTTCATATGGATGTCAATGTCTAAACAGCTATATGATATGGCATATAGAACTGTCATAGTACACAAATGCACACCTGTGTGTGGTGTTATATCCTTTGATATCTCTGTGGGTATATGTTGCAGGCAATGAATGTCATTTGTATGGGTGACTCATACAGTCCCCAGTTTGTAGGTGGTAACTGTAGGAATACTGGCTGCTCCATATTGTGGGCACGTACTACATATGTATCTTACTGTACATATCTCTGTGTGTGTATTTGTAGTTACATATATATAAATATATATGTATAGCTATATATGTATAACTGTACGTGCATATATGTGTCTGTGTATATCTATCCTAGGGATGGCCATGTCGTGTCTGGTCCCGGTTATGGCATCTGCAACACTTGGTAGTATATTGCAGGGGGGACGTGTTTGGCTGGGGGGGTGTATACCTATTCGTACAAGACGTATATTGTTTGGGGCCTCTCAACCCCATTAACGTTGCATGCGGACATATATTTTTTTTATTTCCTCATTGTTATCTACAGATGTATGTCCATATATACCTATATATATATATATATATATATATATATATATATATATATATATATATATATATATATATATCTGCTGACATATATATAACCTGCCGTATATATGTAGACATGTAGATGTAGACATATATATCTATAGCTGTAGGCATTTGCATGTATATATGTTCATATATATTTATATGTGTATATATTTTTACAGATATATATATATATATATATATATATATATATATATATATATATATATATACATATACATATATCAATATGTTGTATCTGTTTAGACATTAATATATTTACTCAAACACATACATCTACATGTTGGAATACATTCTCTGTACTGTTGAATGACTGGGCTGGTTGATATGCTTTGAATACATCAGGGTTATGTATATCTAACATAGCTTAGTGATAAACCACTTTGGCTATGATGTGCAGGGTCCTGGTTTTGAGCCTAGTAGAGGCTGTTTGTTTTGTTGCTAGGCAGAACAAGGGCCATTGGATACAGTGTGGTTAAGGCACTTTTAAGCAGTTGTAATCGGGTTTGTGCCATGGTAAGCACTGCTAACTTCCGGTTACTGTTTCTGATACTCAGTTAGCTCCTGAATTGCTTAACCTGTATAGGCATTGCTTACGCCTGTGCAATCAGGCTAAAACCTGCTTACTGCTGCTTAAAAGTGCTTACTCCTGCTTACCCCCGCACTAATTTCTTTAAAAGAAAAGAAAAAGGGGTTGATAGGAAAGTAGTGAAAAAAGGGGCACAAAGAGGGAAAGACAGTAGGTAAAATAGCCAGGAATGTGCAGAAAGGGTGTAGGGAAGGTCCATAGCTGCCCATTTGTTCTACAGCAACAGCTGTGCATATGCAGTGAATTTGGAGGTAGATTCAGACACTCAAACCCCTGGGAGTGGCTGAGGACAACAATAATTTGTTGTGATGCCAATTAGACCAGATTACATGTATCCAGTGGACACATGTGCAAAATGGACAGCTATGTATGGGGCAAGATTTTCTTGTGGGAACAGATTGCCCTTTTTTTTCAGATGAGCGTGGGATGTTGGGTAGGGGTAGCAGGTATATTTGGGGAGGTAGGTTGGGTAGGTTAACAGACAAGACAAACAAGACTCATACAGTGGTGGTATATGACACATGTGGGGGATAAACACCTTGGATGGGGAGGGATGTTTGGAAGTTGCAAGCACATGAGCCCCAAAATGGAAACAGTGGGACTGAGGTCCCCACCCATGGGCGGTTACCACTGCACCTTCACTCCCCCAAAGGTGGCCGTGCTGGGGGATGGGTATGAGGGGCAGGATCACCCTCTAATTGTGCCACTCAGCCCTCTAGCTGGTGAAGCTAGTCTTGAAATACGCTATCGATCTCCCTACGCACCACAGCCTAGTCCTGATGATGGGTGACAGGTTCCTCTCCACCCCCTCTCCAAGGGGGGGTGTGCCCCATCCCCTGTGGCAGTTCCACCCAAAGGGCCTACAAAGGAGGAAGTCCCATGCAGGGCCCCAGATGTGCTGGTGCCCGGTGCCATGGCCAGCTGATGTGGGACGGGTGGGTGCTCTGGGACCGGCCTTCCCATTCGAGCTGTGGTGTTGCAGTTTAAGGACAGATATGGGTTAGTAATAGTCGACAGCATTCAGGATTAGTTATAACAGCATGCATAGGTATACCCATTAACCCAAGACACCAAATTTAAACCAGTTGCATAGTGAGCAGAACACATGCATATATGGAACAGCAGTGGCCATTAAAACAGCATGCAGGTTTTATTGATGGCAACAGGCCACCAATATGGGTGTATTTCAACATCGCACATGCATAGAACCAAATGTGGATATTTATGAACCAATAGGACATATGTCCAAACATAAGTTTGGAGAGTAAACATACCCATTGAGGTGTATAATTGGGTTAATGTTGCACATATGATGGGGGCAAGAGAGTGAGTTCAATTAACAACTGATATATCCCTGTAGTTTTCACAACTTTCTTAGTCATTCCAGTGATCTGTCCCTTACATGTATTATTACACTACCCATTGGCCTTACTTTGTACAATTAATGGTACATTTGTAGATTAGTATATATGTGGACTGTGTCTAATGTATAGTCTACATCTTTTACCTGTTAGAGCTGTTGAGAAGACCTTTGTTAACACTACCTGACAATTTCTACACATACTCCAAGATTCTATGTTGATGTATTACACATACCCCTCAAACCGTTATTGTACACACTTTGGTTGAGGCTTGACAGGATGCAGGTGTTACTGCAACATATTATGCGAATTGCTCTCATACACCTTGGGTGTATTGCTACAATGACAGGTTTGTTTTCATATACATTCTCTGATTATGTACAGGTTTAACTATCGTTTATATGTCATCACAGGCTGCATATATTTTATTGGATCATCACACTGATTTCTCAGGGGAACAGGGTACCAGGCAGAATATTTGGGCCATTTATCTGCACATGCTGGGCAGATCGGAACAGTTGAGGGGTATGATTATGCTTACAGCTTACTATCTGAACATTCTAGCAAAATCTGTACAGTTGTTAGGTCTAATTATGCATACAGCTTTCTATCTGGACATTCTCACAAATTCTGTACAGCTGTGGAGTATGGTTATGCATACAACTTACTGCCACTACCGTGATTCAAACCCCTGCTGTGTGTGGTAAAAATAGCACAGTTAACATCACAGTACACTGTGCCATCAGGGAATTGGTGTAAAGCTTTCCAATATTGTCTCTCTAAGTCTCCCTCAGTTGTACAATATAACTAACCTCTTGTTATACAGAACTTCCTAAACATTTATCTGCATACCACAGTGTGGGTAACACTGCTTAATACAACAGTACTATTTATAGCATGCAACACTACAACATATTAAATCAGAGTATACACACGCACTCCAGGGGTTATACCTTTATTCACAGGATATGACAGTTCATGCAGGAGTATTACTAACTTGCCTCATGATGCAGCCTTTGTAGCCTAGCAGCATGGACTTGCTGGTTCACAGCCCACTCATCTGCGGCTGTCAGAGAAATACAGTGACATTTAGCCATACCTATTCATAGTATACACAAGCTAGGCAATTATTATATACCTAGTAGAATGGGTACTTAGTACTGGGGCATTAGCTATCTGCCTGGGCCCCTGGAAAATTAGTGAATTCGGGGGACTGTGTCTCACTCTCTGTCTGCAACCAAGAACAATTTCATGCTAAAAGCCTTAATCCTTTCTTTAGGTTTTTTGTTAGTGTGATTATCTTGTTTATGAGCCTGCTACTGAACTGGAAGGTGAATCAGTCAGGGAGATGAATCCAATAACTGCATGCAAGCATTGCATTCTAACCACCACAAAGTAGTTCGGAAAAACCTTAAACAATACCAAACATGGTTTCATCCTGTTTATCATTAAGGTATGAGCATTTATAATACTCAACAGTTTTAAAACATAATATCACTTGCTGTGTAATGATCCATCAAATATTTACATATATCTGTAGTAATAGCAGGGGGGGTCCGCATAAAACATTCAAAACAAATCAACTTCTCAGTCAATCAGAATTTGTATACTTTTTCTGCTATTTTGCACTTAAAATCCTTTGTTTTTTCTCTGAACTCTATTTTTTTAAATACCTTTATTTGATTATCACTCGTGGCATAGGCAAACTTACATTTATATAAAAGCAATCAAACTGTATTAACAAATTAACATTCGAAAACATTATACTTCACATATATTGCTATACATCATATAACTTAAGCAATATTACATAAATTATTCAATTCCTGACCCCCTTTTTTAACCAAGAAACATCTTTATTAAACCATCACGTACAACACAAGCAATCATACATTAATATAAATGAAAACAAACCACACCAACACAATCCTAGTTGTAAGCATTTTACATTACAAACCATACTGACACACTCCCAGTTGCAAATATTATACATCACTTATCTACTAAATCATTTTCAGTCAAACATTACATAAGTCCTGCTTTCTTTTAAACCTCATTCTTCCCCTCCGTTCCAATGTATTAAGTTAGGAATAGAAATGTGTTTAATGGAGTATTCTGGTTAAAACATGTTGTAAGGTTTTATTTTTTTTCTTTCTAAATGTTACAAAACCATCAGCATAACAGTACAAGATCAGGTAAATGTCAACACAGATATGGAAATGTGTAAAATGCTATCCCCAATACTATAATGAACACCTGTCATTAATTGTACTGAGAAATCTCTGCATGTATACACTTAATACACATAACACAATTATTTCACTCACTTGTCATCCGCAGGTGGATAGGCACTCTTTTACTGCTTCTACTGATATCTCTAGTAATCAATTCACATCTTGTATTTTGATATGGAAAATGTAATGACAGTAATACACAGAATGGCATTTTACCTAGTGTCTTTAATATTATTTTATGCATACCTAAGTTGTTCTGTGCCAGATAAGTCACCATGTAAAGTTATTAAGCATTCAAAAAATCCCCTATACTATGCTTTATTTATCATAACAGCTGGAGAGGTACATAATATAAGTGTTTGTAAGTGCTGAATCTTTGTTTATACACTACATAGTACTGACATACAAATAGCAGCTGTCATTGTTATGATCCTACCACTGTTTCAGTCTAAAATCAAACCTAAGTACCAGTATGACTCAGTCATAGTCCATGTGGGCATGAATGACCTGAGACATACCTCTTGGACTATATGAAAAGAGACAGGATTGAGCTCTCACAATATGTGTCACAGGCAGTTATGAGCCCAGCATGGAGCAGCATTCTACCATCTCCAAGAATGATGCCACAATATCAGCAGAAAATGATCAGCTTTAACAATTAGCTTAACTGTTGATGTCATTCTAAAGAGATCAAATACTTATCAGCCTTGGAGGATATTTTTGACAGGTCAAACTGCTTTACAAGGGATGGTCATCTGTCACATCTAGGCTTTTGGATGTTGGCCAACACATTATCCATCCCTATAGTGCCTTTTTTAGGCATTTCCAGACAGACAATATATACACTACACTATAGTACATTAAGGTAGAATAATTGGCCTGAAAATATGGAGTCAGGCTTGTGCTTTCATTTATGCATTCAGTTTCAGAGAAATACAGTTGAAGAGAAAGGAAGAGATAATCTTGCTGTCTAAGCATGAAATGTGCAGAAATAACAGTTCTCAGGGAGAGCTACAGAATGTTCCTTTCTTAAGAGAAAGATATGTGCACTTGCAATGGAATCCTAAGTAAAGAATAGAATGTGAGGCACATGCAAGACAAGGCTTGGAAACCAAGGCTAAAGAGGTGTGTAAAACATTGCAGGGTTTCGTATTATTAGAATATTCTTCAGACATGGTCAGTTGATTCAGTTAAGTTAGCTTTTGGACTTATATGCAAAACGTCTTTGCAATACAAACACATTCAGTTTTATATTATTCGGGAGAATCAGAACAGACATTCAGAAACTTTGGATTCTTATCAGCACTGCTACTGTTATCCAGCATTCCAGAATTTCTACAGACAGTTATTGTTTATCATTACTGTTACTGGAGAAAGTATTTGGGTATGGTTAACATCTAATAATGCTATCTTAACTGAACTACGGCATGTGCAGAATTTATTCTGAAAAGCACAAAAATACTTGGGCCATAAAGGAGAGTCTGGCACCTGTTCATAGGTTCATAGGTTCATAGGTAGGTACTAGGCTATCGGCCCTAGGGCCCATACAAGCCTAGTCAAAAAATGTACCCTGACTTTCGCCACCCAAGAAAATTATTTTCCTGTGCCCCTGTCGAGCAGAGCCACAGAAGTGATCCTCGGGGTGAATTTCCCATTTCCCATCCAATCATCAAGATTTTTCTTGAAGATTGCTAATGAGGAGCTATGCTTGATATAGATAGGTAGTCTGTTCCAGAGTATGGGAAGTCTCTGGGACAGGAATCAATCCCTCCAGCATGTTCTGTTTATTGTGGTGACAAGGTTTAGGTCCCTAGAGCATGTAGCTCAGAGGGATTGGGATTTCTTTAAGTGGAGCATGTCCAACAGCTCTGAGTTTGACATAGCTTTGTATGTTAGACAGAGATTGCCCCTGAGTAGGCAATATGTGATGGAGTAAAGCTGTAGTTTTTTGAGACGGTCTGCATAGGGCATCTGTTTGAGGCCAGTAATCCTCTTTGTGAGGTATTTCTGTGGTCTTTCCAGTTGTTGTAGATGTCTTGTGAGGTACATACCAAAAGGGGCGTTGTACTCTATAATGGGTCTAATGAGTGATGAGTAGAGGGGAGCAATGACCTCTTTTTTTTCTGGATGAGAATCCTTTTGTGATGAGATGAGCCACATAGAAGGATTTCCTGACCACTGTGGCGATGTGATTATCAAAGGAGAGAATACTGTCCACCTGTATCCCAAGGTCTCTTATCACATTTTCGGCAATAAGTAGACTACCAGCTATGTGGTAGTTCATGGGTACAGAGTTTTTACCAAAGGGGATGACAATACACTTTTTGGCATTGAGCTTCAGGCCATGGCTTTGACACCAGGCATCTGTCTCAGTGAGGCCCTTTTGTAGTTTGTCCACATCGTTAGAAGTTTCAATTATGGCTCCTAGTTTGCAGTCATCTGCAAACTTTGTTAGCCAAAGACCTTCTGTGTTGGCCTGCACTTCAGAGAAGTAGATACCAAACAGGAGAGGACCCAGGACTGAACCCTGTGGTACTCCACTTGTCACTGGTCTGATGTCGGATTTGGAATCCGCTACTTTCACAGTGTGGGTTCTGTCCATGAGCCATTTCGCAACCCATCTTGTGACATAGGGATTTATACCTAGTTTAGTGAGCTTATCTATAATTCCAGAGTGAGGGATGGTGTTGAAAGCCTTGAGGAGATCTAGATAAGCTGTGTGAACCATTTTATCCTAATCTATGGCTTTGGTGACTGCTTCAAAGAAATCAATAAGGTTTAGGAGACATGATCTGCCTTTTACAAATCCAAACTGGGTAGGGTCCAGAGTTTGGAAATTACCAATGTCTTTGTTTATGAGTTCCACGGTGATACATTCCATGGCCTTGAAGACCAGGCTCATCAGGCTAATGGGGCGGTAGTTCCTGGGGTCCGTCATGGCTCCCCCTTTGTGGAGTGGGATAACCGTCACAGTGCGCCATTCAGTGAGTACAAAGCCTGAGGTGAGGCTATGATTGAACATGGTACTTAGGTAGGGTGCCAGTTCATTCTGTAGTTCATGTAGAATGCTGCCTGGGATATTGTCAGGTCCCATGGATGCTGTGTTCTTGGCTTTGGAGAGTGTGTTTTTTACCTGTGCAGCTGTGATTATAGGAACTTTGCATTCTTCCGGTATAGAGATGGGCCCTCTAGGGGGTGAAAGGGGGTAAAGTTAGCACTGAACCTATCTGCTAGGATGTTGGCAATATCAGTTGGTTCTGTATATTTAGTGCCATTGTGCTGTAACTCAGAGCAGATCTGAGTGTTCCCATTTAGATTCTTGACATAGCTATAGAATGCTTTGTGGTTGTCTTTAGAGTCAGTGGCAATTTTGTTTTCGTAACTAGCTTTGGAGGATTTTATGAGGGATCTCAGCTTCTTACTGAGGTTGACCAGGGAGTTCATCCAGTCATGGGATTTTACTCTTTTTTGCAACAGTTTCTTTCTTCTGTTGTAGAGTTTGTTTATGGCAGAGGACCACCAGATTGGCTTCCTTTTTTGGAGGATAACATCTTGGTTCTATTAGGGATAGCATGATCCATGCACTCGTGTAAGTGCTTATAAAGTGCATTTGTGTAGGATTCGGCAGTCATACCTCTATTGCCCGTCTGCATGGGTGTCATGAAGTTTGCCACTTCTGTCTTAAGAAGTGTGAAGTTGGCTTTGGAGAAGTTTTTTACGATGGTTTCCCTAATTGGGGGTGGGGGTGGGATGTGGATGTCTAGGCTGATTAGCTTGTGGTCGGATATGACCAACAAGGAATTAACCTCTGGTGTGGAACACCGGTTTCCCATGTTGGTAATGACCAGGTCTAGGATATTTCTGCCCCTGGTGGGGGTGTGAATAAGTTGATCCAAGGCGTTGGAATTTATGAATTCTAGAAAACGTTGAGCAAAAGAGTTGGTACATGAGTAGTTTTCCCAGTTAATGGTGGGGTAGTTGAAATCGCCCATTATTAGGGTGTTGGGTTGTACCCTAATACTTTCCAATGTATCAAGAAATGAGGAGTGTGAATCCTGGGGCATGGTGGGGGGTCTGTAGCAAGCTACAATTTGGATTGTGGTCTTGCCCAGAGTTAGTTGAACTTGGATAATCTTGGATGCATTATGCTGTGCAACTAGCCTGGAGGTGTGGATATCCTTAATGAATATGGACACACCTCCACCTTTAGTGCTTCTTTCTGGGTTAGGTGGCCGAAAGGTGTGGTATGAATTGAAGCCTGGTAATGCAGGGGTGCTCTCTGGAGCTTTGAACCAGGTCTCTGTCACTGCACAGATGTCAATTTTCGCCATTTTAAGGAGTACCTCGAGTGAGTGCATTTTGAGGTTTAGACTTCTAGCATTGAGTAGCATTACCCTCAGATTTTGCTTGCTTGTACCTGTTACGGTGGTAAATTTGTCATTTGAACCTTGCCTAAAAAAGGCACTATAGGGGTGGCAAGAGCCTTAGCCAGTATCCGGAATCCTAAGAGCGACAGGTTCAGGCAATCTCTGGCAAAGCATCATGGACTGTCAATCATGTCATCCCAGGCAGACAAATACTGGATCCCCTTAGAATGACACCAGAAGCTTAGCCAGTTGTTGAAGTCAGTCATTTTGTCCTTGTACTGTGGTATCATTCTGGGTGATGGCAGGATGCTACTCAGGGTTAGGGTCATACCTGTCTGGGACACAAGATCATGAGCTCCTCCATGTCTCTTTTCATGTAGTCCAGGGAGGTACATCTCAGGTCATTCACACCAACATGGACAATGACAGTGTCATATTTGTACTTATTGTGGAGTGACCTGAATGCATGCATTATGTGGCGGATCCTAGCACCTGACAGGAAGCTGACAGTAACTTTCTCCTTTTTTAGTCTAGTGAGTGGAACATCAGTGTGCCTGACTATAGAGTCACCTATGACTAGAGTGTTGGGTACGTTGTTATGCTTTATGGGCTGTGGTTGAGTGGCACACTGAGTTTGTGGGCTATGTGTCATTTAAGTTGTGTTAGGGGGTGGAGTTTGCTTGCTTTTATGCTTTGGATGTCCCTGATGCTTGGGCAGCTTTTTATTGAGAGCCTCCGCGAATGTAGGCTTGTGTTTTGTGTTTCTATGTGTGTGTTTTGGTGTTGTAGGTTTTGAGGGACTATGTGATGAGTGTGGTGTGGTGCAAGTGTTTACCTTCTCCTCTTGACTGTCTAGTCCAGTCTTGGGTGAAGAGAGCTTTGCTTCCAGTTTGGCTATATAAGTGCATCTCTCACAGGTTGTAGTGTTGGGTGGTAGGAGAAGAGGGTTGTCTGTGTACATGAGGCAATTGCTGCATTACCCCAAGATGCCCAGATTCATTAGGTAGACAGGAGAAATCACTGGGAGCTGACCCTTAGACATGCCTGGATAAGTGCTTATTTATTAAGTACTAAAAACTGCTTTCCACTAGACAAGTGAGGAAAGTTGAGTGCTGTAGTAATTTGCAGCTTATGTAGTGCTTACAATGAGTTCTGAACAAGTGCTGAGTTCAAAGAAACAAATTTGAGTGCTGAAACTAGAAAACTGGCTAGTTATAAGAAACAAAAGTAAGCTAGAAGGCTTCCCTCCAACACAGAAGCACTTGGGGGTGCAGAAGCCTACAAACAGTCTAGACCACTTAACAGGAAAGGCAGGAAACAAGCTTAAATTTTTTTTTTTTTTTGTTCTCTTTCCCAGATGCTCTCTTTGTACACAGTAGGAGTGCCTGAAATCAGAATATGATCTCACTGCACTCAGTTGAGTGAGCAAATGAGATGGGCCCAGAAGGAGTATCCAAACACAAATTTACAAGAGGGGCGGGCAGTTTCAAAGCCACTAAGATTAACATATTTGGGAAATTAACAGATAAAGACATTTATTCCTGTCTCATTTCAGTTGTTTTCTATTAATTCCAGGATATTACAGTCTTATCAATTATTTCAATAGTGAGCCAGCCAGCAGAAGCTGAACCTAGAATCTTTTGAGAACTTCTTGCAGAATTATGTTGTAGTACAATTTCAAATACAAATGTTCAAAATGTAATGCATTCTAGTTTACATGTAATTCAAAGTACAGAGTTAAGTAGCAGTATTGTAAATGCAGATGTAAACACAGTCAGTGTATGTAACATGCACATTTCCCGACCAAGCATAAAGGAAACAATTTCAAAGTCTCGAGTTCATATTATTTCAAATACAGATGTTCAGAATGTAATAAATTCTAGTTTCTTGTTTTCAGAAGCCAGTGCAAATATTGCACTGAAGAGGGATAAGAGGGGTTAGAGTGCTGATTTTGAACAGTCTGATAAAATAAACACCAGCATAAATGCTATACAGATTTTAGGGCAAAGTAAAGCAAAAAATGGTATACTGTACTTCAAGTCAATGTTATTACTAGTATTTCAGAGCAAAATAAAGAAGAAATGCATACCATAGCTTAAGTCAGCACAGTTGCTAGTTCTATAAGAAAGGGTTTTCAACTTATCTATAAAGGATGTGGCAGTCCTGCACCAAACCAGATTATATGTCATTGTTTAAGGTAAAAAGAAATGACAGTGTTTCATTGTTTGCAGAAAGATTATGGAATAATGTACTGATTAATACAGACAAACCAACTTCAGTTGCAAATTGACCTTTATTAGAGGACAGAAATGCAGTTTTGTCAGGATTTAAATGGTCAAAGATTACAGCAGTTAAGTGTGTGAAGAGTAATTGCTCTGTACTAGGTATGGACATGGCATCAGAGTTATATGTTGTTTTATGGCAAAATAAAAATGCTGTAGACTGTGCAGTAGTGCACACAAATGACACTTGTAAGAATTTCCATACAGTAGTTTGTGCAAATGTACAAAATTTGAAGAATTGGTTATGACAGGAATATGCAGATTTATGTGTGAAAAATAAAATAAATTCCAGTTCAATTGACACAGCTGAAGTGCTCAGAAAGACATATTGAAAATGGTCAGTACAGAAAAAAGGTAACAGTATACCAGAAATGACAGTCAGATTAACTCACAGAATAAAGAGTTTACAGTTACATATTTGGCAAATATTTTTTTGTGAAATTTAGCAGGTCAGCCACGGTGGTGCAGTGGTTGGCATTGTCACCTCACAGCAAGAGGCTCTCCGGTTCAAGTTTTGGCTAGAGTGCCTTCTGTGTGGACTCTGAATGTCCTCCCTGTGATTGACTGAATGTTAAAAGACATGCAGGTAGGTGTTTGCTGAACATAATATGTGACCCATACCTATCAACTGTACAGATTTTAATGGAATGTGTAGAGTTTTGCATCATATTTTTGGTACGTTTTACATAGCATTGTGATTTTCTGGCACATTAGGGGCAAAACATTACAGACTGACATTAGGATATGATGAGACATTTGAGTTACTGACTCCATGCACATCAGGGGCATGTGTGTGCCTTCTCTGAAGGTTGGATGCTGGACTGGTAACTCGACACTGTAAAAATTCACTGCCAATCATAAGCAGACTGGTGATCCATTGTAGCAACCCCTAACCAGGAAAAGATTAAAGAAGAAGAAGACTGTTTGTTTAGCAGATATTTTTAAGACATTTGCATTATGGTAGTAAAGTGTTGCAATGCATAAAAAATATCTTGATACAGAAAGAGACAAAAAAGTATTCACAAATATTAAATGATGTTTTGCTGGTTTACATAATGTAAATTTTAAAGTCAATGCTACATTTTAAAAGTGATAGTGCAGGTAAAAGTCCAGATCCCATGCAAGAAAAGAGTGCATCACCAATATTATGTGTCATTAATGCCACAGGTTCAACTTCTATGCTATACCTGTATAAAGGGCAGACAAATAAAGTTTCAGAATAAAATCAGTTCAACTCTAGTAGTAAATGTGTATATGAAGAAACGTCACCTACTTGTATAAAGAACAGACAAGTAAACTTCCAGAATCAAATCAGTTAAACTTTAGTAATAAATGTGTTTATGTAAATGGTTCAAGACTGTATATATTTCATGCAGAAAATGCAGTTTATCAGATTACAGGCCAGCTCTGCAAGTTGAATTAAAGACAGTACTGTATGCCATAAACGAGTATGGTAAACATCAATTCAGTATTCTTAGTGACAGTTTATGCAGTTACAGTTCTTACTGTTTATCCAAGAAAATTGTAGAGAGTAATGATAAATCCTTGCAGTATTCAGTAGCACTGAAAATAATTAAATGATGTCAGCTAAAGCAACGGCTATGTCAAGACAGTGGATGGAAATTTACACACAGAAAGCTATGTTATGACCTGAGGGTCACAGAATTAACATAAAAAGTTCAACAGTTAAGATTAATTTTGTAGAGGTGCAGAAATACAAAAAATGCTAAAATATCAATGCAATGTTAAATTACTACTTTAGTTTAATTTGAGGTTATGACAGGATAAAAAATGACACTGAGGTTTCTGTTTGCTTTAATAATAAAGTTACAGCCTTTCCATTTCACTGTAGTACATTTCAGTTCAGTTACAGACTTGCAACAATGCATTTATTAATAATATTTGCTTAGTTCACCATAGTACATTATCGGTTTGCTTACAAACTCAAAAAAGAGTTTATTAGCAGCAAATATTTATTTCATGCAGAAAAAAATGGAAATAAAGTCAGAGTAACAAGTGATGCTATACGTTTATAATTGCTCAAGTTGCAAATATTATTTTGAGGACCTAATACTTTTTTTGTACTTTGTAGGTATTGCTAAATAATTTCCAAATTGGTTGTCCAGTTTAATTTTAAATACAGTCAAAACATCAATCACCCAGCCTTAGATAAAAGATGGGAAAGAGGGTGGTTTAAAAGGCCTACACTTGAATACAGCCTCCAGTACCTCAGCAGTGACTGAGACAATGCAGAGTAAGGCATAAACTTGGTAAGACCTATGCTGCACAAGTCAACTATCTACAGAAATTCTGTGTACAATAGAAGTCAATGGATGTAAATTAAAGCAAGTATGTAAATGTTCTCATGTTTCACACAGTTGTATAACAGTACTAGTTTTCAGTTTATGTTTTTATCTATGTTTAGACAATACTGACAGAAAAAAGGTACTAGTAGTGTAGTTTCCAGAATCTGTGTTGAGGTAACACTGGCAAAAGATATTCCTTTAGTATTAGCTTAGTTAGGCTCCAGAATATACACAGCTATTTTAGATGTTTAGTAGAAATATGCATCTCTAATGTACATTTCAGTCAAGTTTTAAAATATGACATTCATGCAAAGTTACGAGTTCAGTACAGTACATTTAAGTCAGATTTCAGAATGTAACATTCATACTCCATTATAACATGCAATTATACCACACTTCACATTATTTAGTCATTAGTTTAAGGGTAAAGATACAGAATTATTTGTAAACGCATTATTATAGCACACATCACATTATTATTTTTAAGGGTAAAGTGACAGAATTATTTGTGACAGGCGTATTAAAATAACTTAGCTAAAATAGGTAGTAGTGGTGATTTAATATACTCAATGCATAACAGGGCAGGCTTAATTTGTTCATTAATTTACAGATTACAGTGCACTTTTCATCATTATTGTACATTAGACAGAAAGTTAAAAAAGACACTGGGGGAATCCAATAAAGCCTACACAGATTAATTTTCTGTGTAGGCATAGTGGCATGGAGCTTACACAGAAGTAAGCAGCCATGCACTCCAGTAAAAAGAGCTGAGGAGGGTGCATGAGTGTGTGAACACGGAAGTGTCCATGGCTTGCAATTCACCTCATAAGCAGGTGAACTGCATGCAAATGAGGGTGTTGGAGTGATCCAGCAAGCTGATAGGCATTAGTGCAGACCCCCTGTTGGTGTCCGAAGTGTTCACGGAAAAATTTGGTGTACATGAGATAAAAAAGTGAACAGGGGCTGTAAAAGTTCAGTTAGAAGGACAGAAATAGAATAGCAGACACAGATATGTGAAAAACTATGTCCTGTGTGCCCAAAAAGTAATGGAAAAAAAATGTAAAATAATGTTTTTTTTAATACACATATCCTCCACAGCCTTTTATATGAAATGTTTTGGATTTTTTTTTTTTATGACTGTCTTTTTAAATTTTTAAATTTTAATTGGTTGGTTCAAATGATTTACAAGGAATTGTATAAAATGAGAACCTTTGTAACATTTTATTGTTCTGATGAAGTCATTCTGACGAAAGCGCTTGACCACTATTGTTGTTTTATTTTAAGCATCATTTTTCAGTTAATTATTAAAACCTTTCTCACTATGTGTTGTCGGGGACTAGTTATTGGCATTTCAAGCAGCTTTTTTGTTTTATGGTTGTTGTGCTGCTTTTACACTGTTTTAATACACATATCCTGTTTGCATGGCATACAGCAATGTGCAAACATGCCATTATGCAAAAAAGAAAATATTTAAAAGTGTAAAAATGAAAAAAAAAATTAATGTGACAATAATGCATTATAGGGCCTTGCATGGATTATGTACAATGGTAGATTTCTGTAGTTGCTAAGTAGGCAGGGTCTGGAATAGCGTAGTTTCCTGGTTGCGTGCATGGATCTGTATGCAAATGAGCTGGGGTCACTGAATAGCAAAAATGGGTATCCGTGCCCACAGATCACATCTGTGTAGCCTCAGAACCATGTTGGTGTTCACAGAAGAGGTAGCTGACATGAATAGGGGATGTTTCTGTATTTCTTTAAGCCGATTGGAGCTCAGCAGTGCCTGTTTGCGGTCCATGCAGCTGTGCTGATGGGGGGGGGGTGTCCAGTGCCTCTTAAGCTTTATTTAACTTTGGGCCGCGTGTTCTAGCTAGTTTGATCATGTTTGCATGGCATGCTGCTGTGCTGAGTGTGCCTGTCTATGGGGCTGTTTCCATTGAGCACTGAGCATTGTTTATTCCTGTGGCACAAGTTTGCTCTCTGCACCTCAGTGCTTAGCAGGGAAAGCTATTTAAAAAAAAAAAAAAAGAAAAGAAAATTGTCTGGGATGACCCCTGTACCACCTAAAATGGGACATTAAAACACTGATAATGATATACTTGGCATGTGTAATGCATCATAGGTAGCCAATCACACAGGTTGTACCTACAGCAGAGGACTAGAAAAGGTGCATACACCCTTCAATCTGATTTCATCCCCCCCATACTCTGCACCAGTGGACTACAAATTTAACCAAAGCAATGCTAGGGGCTGCTGCAGTTCTGCTACATCTATATGTGCTAGATGCTGAGGTCAGTGCTGATGCTGCTGCTGACAATAGGCCTAGACTGAGAAGGAGAAAAGTGTTCAGGTCCAGGGTAACCTTCCAGGAGCTACATGTGCTGAAGATTGTAGAGCTCTACAGAGTGGACAGGGGCATACTACAAGAACTCATCGAGCTCTGCTACCCACAACTCAGACCCAGAGCCAACAGAGGAGAACTCATCCCAGTGGAAACAAAAGGTATGTGTAGACCTTAGGATACTAGCTACAGGTACTTTTCAAAGACCAACTGGAGACATGATGGGGGTCTCACAGGCATCAGTGTCCAGGGTACTCCACCATTTCCTGGATGCCATGCTAACACATGCCAGTGAGCACATTTATTTACCCCGCACCCCTGAGGAGAGACCTAGCAGTATGTGACTCTTCTACCATGTAGCACACTACCCTGAGGTACTGGGTGCCATAGACTGCACTCGTAAACATCAAAGACCACCCAGTGAGGATGGTAGAGTCTACGTCAACCACAAGAGGTATCACTCCATCAACTGCCAGGTAATATACAATGCCCAGGGAATTATCATGAATGCGTGCGCTGGCAGCCCTGGAGGTTATCATGACTCCCATATCTGGCACACACCACAGCTGTACCAGATGTTTGCCAGGGGAACATGCTGTACGGCCATCTAATGGGGGATGCTAGCTATGCACTGGAACCATGGATGATGACACACATCAGAAATGCACACATACCCATGGAAGAATGCCATAATGAGGCACATGCACAAACTAGGAATATCACAGAGCATGTTTTGAGCTGCTCAAGTCATGTTTCCAGTGCCTAGATATATATCTGGTGGAGCCCTGCAGTACTCTCCAGCACATGTGCACAGATGTTTACAGTATATGCTGTGGTACACAATATGATCCTGCAGAAACAGCTGTGTTAGGATTAGCAGAGGGAAGGGATATACAGCCCCCCACCAGTGTCTAGGTCACCACAACCACACCCACAGGGGGACTCAGAGGAGGAACCCCCTGAGGCTGTCCTGTAGGCAGACATAGGCATGCACAGTATGCCCTGGTCTTGTCCAAGAAACAACACATAGCACCTGCACTAACAACCTAGGGTCCTAGGGACAGACACCTCACTCCGACTCACATACATAGTAAAAAGGATGCCAGCCAGACTACACAACCTGTACTTAACCATGTATTGGTTGTGTACTGCATGCATCAGACAGAGTCAGCCTTGAAACACAAGTCTCTCAACTGCTGCATTCACAAGATAAGTCATTATCCTATACTACAAATGTATGGGGTACTAGACTATGGTAGCATATGTATGGACCTGTTGCATGTATGCAAGGGAATATAGTGGGCTACTAGGCTACTTGCAGAGAACTAACAGCTACTCGAGACAATAAGTACTTTGTCCAATACTGGGTGCCCCATAATATGCATTAGGCCACATGGCAGGAAACGACACTGCATTAGTCAAGGGAAATGCCAAACAGTAGTGTCATAGGACAGATGCATGACTGTCAATGCCAGAGTCCCCTGCCCCCAACACATCAGTGTTCCCATACAATTGCAGTAACATTATGTTTGCAAGGATATATCAGCAGACCACACAATTCCAGGGCTGTCACAAAGAACCTGGCCACATGTTGTATTTTCCACAAAATGCAGGGATCACAGCAGGGGTCACAGTGTATGTCTGTATGCTGCTGATAGTGTGAGGAATTAAACCTTACTTTCTGGAGGCTAGTGTGGCTCACTGGGCTAAGGTCATTAACGTGGTTGATGGTTCAAAGCTGGCCACATGTACAACTTTTGCATGTGAGTTACTTGTATGGTAGGAGTCCCACAGACTGTCATAACACTGTAATTTGTTACTGCAAGGAAGCTGGACACAGCCAGAGAAAATAGGGGAACAGAGGTCCAAACCTACAGACATTATACATGCTCTGAGTAACCTAGAAGGTGGCTAGTATAACAGCAGCTTGCAACAGATCAAATTAGCCACTGTATGTAAAGGCCATCACATAACTGTGTCAGTACTTACAGCAATTCAGTAGACTGCATTTTATAGTATATTACAGGATAAACACAACTGTATGAGGAACAGAGCAGACATATGGCACAGAATGCTGGACATTCTGCAAAATCATGTACAGTGAAAGGTATGAAGATTGTCACCCTGTGTGTGGTGTTACATCAAGTACCCCATTCACATCATACCTCTCAACCTCTTAGAGCAGGGAATCTGGACAATGCCCAAATATACAGGGAAGGCTTAATTATTGGCCAGACAAATCTGGAAAATTGATAGAATAACAGGTCTTGCATTAGCATGAATCCCCTGATGTGCATGGAGTCAGTAACTCAAATGTCTCTCATCATATCCTAATGTCAGTCTATAATGTTTTGCCCTTAATGTGCCAGAAAATAACAATGCTATGTAAAACGTACCAAAAATATGATGCAAACCTTTACACATTCCATGACAATCTGTACAGCTGATAGGTCTGGGTCACATATTACTTCAGCAAACAGATGGGGAATGCCTTGAACAAAATATCAGAGAGGTTCTGGACTGTCGAAACAGGTCCAGCAGCCAACTGGCTGCAGCACACAAAATCCTGGACTGGAGTACAGGTAGGTCTGGCCTGTTGTCACCTTGTAAGTACTGACAATCACACTGAGCATGCTCCTACACACAGCTAACTTGAGCCCATGTCTGTTGCCTCATCTGTCCAAAGACCTGCTATGTGGACATATGTCTGTAAAAACATACTGCTGTGTATACATATATGTCTTTCCCTATCCCCCTCACGCCTGATTAGTGTCTCTATCAGTATGTTGCACACACACATAAATTTATGATAACAAGCTATATATATATATATATATATATATATATATATATATATATATAGTAATGTAAAGTACAATGTTCCACAGACTCCACACATACATCTACAGAACACATTTACATTACTGACACACATACAACTACATTTAAGGAATCAACCCTGTTATAAAAATTGAGATATTTATGCGTGGGGATATACAAATGTTCTCACATACCCCTGACTTCTGGGGTTATCTGCACATATACATCACAACAGCCATCCAATGGCATCTGAATAAGGCCATAATGGTACATAATCCACTCACCCACAGACCCCTGTGCCTGTGGGCTGTAACCTTGCAGACAGACATAGGTGCACAGGTGGTGCAATGTACAATGGGTGCAACACACTCCTTGAACAGGCCATAGTGTCCCTGCCCACAGGTCTGCCTATCAAACTGCAAAGAGCCACATATGGCCAGGCTGGTAGGTGTGCACACATAGCAGGGATATGTCCAGGTATCCCACCCCTAGGACACTAGATACAATAACAGTACCAAGAAGTATTATTATGCAGGCCACACATGCTGTCTAACACAAGGACACTTAGCATACTCCAGAAGCACTGTGCTTGCATCAATATATACAACAGACATAACCTGTGGTGTGTGCAATAGGTACTTTGAGCTGTAGTGTGTAATACTAGTTAGGTAGTAGTTTTAATCTCACATCTTCCAAGTGTGTGAGTGTGTGTGTGTGTGTGTGTGTGTGTGTGTGTGTGTGTGTGTGTGTGTGTGTGTGTGTGTGTGTGTGTGTGTGTGTGTGTGTGTGTATATGCATCAATATATCCCTTCATAGCACTATGGGCATGCTCATATGTGCTGTCTCCATGCAGAGGTAGGCATTTTTGCATGTGTAACTGGCTGGTGGTCTCTATATGCCCTCGTCTACAAGGCCTGCTGATGTCATTCATCTTAAGTGCACTGGCTGACATTGTAATAGCAGATAAACAGCATGGTGCATGCGATAAGTTCTGTGAACTATCATATGTAAGACTAGTTAGGTAGGGGTTCTACTCTCACACCATCCAACTTGTGTGCGTGTCTGTAAATATGCCCTCTGACAGCCTATGTGGCCTACCCCTGTGCATTGGTTATGCATTTTATGGCCTTGTGACTAGATGCTGGCCCTAAATTTCCCTTCTCTACATAAGCATAACTGATGTCCAACAACATCTACAGTTGTACATGCAGACTACCCAGGTGACATGTATCAAGGGTAGTAGACTGTGTCACAGGATAAGAAAGCATGTTGATGCTGACTGTCATCACATATACTGGCATACTTTGTTGACGTCATATCTCTGCTGTGCTGACTTGCCATCCTGTGCTGCTGTATTTCCACCATGTGTCCATAGTTGCACCACTCAGACTCCTGGGACAAAAATATACACAGCTCCATGATAAACCTGCCATTCTGTAACACTGCCACCAGTGTACCATCAGGCAATAAAGATACACAATGTTTGATGTGTACTCTTGAATCATGCCAGCATACAGTACCTCTTGTAGTCCACAACAAATGCCATGACATAACACTACTGCACTACACAAACACATATAAAGGTATAGGATCACCCTGTGCATCAGACACATATATGCAGGTGCCTGCATCAATGGCATGGATGGCAGGGATGTGGCACAGGTATAATCACATGCACACTGTGTGGTATGGTGGTGCCGGAGGCCTAGGCTATGCCAAACAGTTGACAACATGTGTGTGAGTCAGGAAGGGGTGCTGTTGACATGGGTTGTGGAGTAGTGCTATGTTTGTCTGTAGGTGACCTATATGTAACAGTGGTGTTGGAGTGTGTGGATGTACACAGTCAAGCCTAGTGCTAGCCCTACACATGCATATGGAGGACAGCTGTGGATGGTACATGGTAGAGTGGAGAGTTCACCATCTCTGGTGACAAACACAGGACCTGGTTCCTCCCTGGGTTACACAGGCAGCACCATGCCCAAGGTCAGATGCTGTGCTAGTAACTGATGGTGACTGCTGTCTGCTGGGCCTGTGACCCCCCCCCCAAGGGACCATCCAGGACCACATGCCCATGGCTTGCCAAGTCATGGTGTGGACAGCACACCTCCATCTGTAGTGCTGGAGGTGCTGCCACTATGGTAACGTGAGTGTGCATGGCCATGTGGACTACCAGCAGATGGTCTTGCTAGCCTACATCCATGTGTCCAACGCCCAACCCCAACCACATGTTCCAGCACAGATAATGTGTGCTCAAAGACAGACACTGTCTGAGCCCACCATCTGTCTACTACATTAGTGAAATTTTCCATGGCATCACCAATGGGGTGGAGGCAGTCACGGATGTCAGACTGTGCTGCATCCATAACCCTACGCATCCATCTGGTGTTACATTCAGCTCATGCCTGTGCCTCCATGACAGCCCAAAACATGCAGCAACTGACCCACAATATGACACTTGCAACAGGAAGTGGATGGGCAGCAGTCATCCTTAGAGCACCCTTGTCAATCTGCCTGTGTGGGTCCTTGCCAGCTGTCTGGCTATGGCCAGTGTTTGCACCACTCACTAATGCCATAGTTCTCACACTGTCCTGTACTATGCCACCATCCTCAGACTGTCTCTGGCCTCTGGTGACTGGGTATGTGTGGACATACTGACTGTGTGCAGTGACAATGGGGGAAGAAGAGGGACGTCAACCTCTGGGATAGAGTCAGCCACCAACATCCCCACCTGTGCCTCACTATGGCCACCATCATCATCAGAGTCCGATGAGACACTGACATCAGGTTGCGAGGGGGACAGACTCCAACCCCCCTGTTCACCTGTTAGAAGTAAGACAAAAGCAGTACATTACCACCTGCACTATTATGTATGGTGCTCCACACAAACTCATACAGATGAAGATCCACAACTGCATTACATGTCCCACATTTTCTCATCTTTGATCCCATGCCAATACACACATCCACAACAACATACACAAACAACCTAGGCTCTGTATAACATGCACGTCAGCTACAACTGGATAATATTGTCAGTTCAATACACATGTAAGGTATGCAATATGGCAGTGTATGTGACTTAAATACACATTAAAGTCAGTGCACCTATCTTGACAATGATATGTCAGTTGTAGTACCACTGCCAGAGGTATGTACCTTCTCCCTATTGTGTCTGAATGGGCATCTTGGAGTAATTGCCTCATGTATGGGAAGCTGTGTAGTTGCTCATAACTATAAGTGCAAACATGTTAATGTTTGTACAAATGCACACCTGTCATTCCCTAGGCTATACACTGTAGTTAACTGCTCCGAAATTTAACATACAATTATTCTACTCTAGCTAAGCAGAACACTTTTGCAAAAGGCAAAATGACAGCCCGTAACATTCATAGGTTATATCTGATCAGGAAAAACAACAGTATGACACTTACCAGTTGTAGGAACACAAACTCTGGCCACACCTGATTTACATGTGAAAAGGTGAGGGAGAGGTATTGTCAGCAACACCAAATATTGCAGTGTTACAAGGTAATATGTGCGTATATCCACATGTACAGTAGCTAATGTGATACTGGCTATATTGCCGCCATTCTGAGTATGTGTGCATAACTGTGGTGAAAAGCCAACCCCCCCTCCAATGCAGATAGCCCTGACACCCATGTATTGGTCTGTAGAGCCTGCCACAATGGCTGCAAATGTATTATACTGGTGAACAAAGTCAGTTTACCTGGACACTCCTCTGATGTGGACACTGTGGCACCCACCTCCAGGATATATGGTGTGATGGTTGGCTGGGAACTCTGGATTGATTCTAGGTTTACCAGGATTTCCTCTGTGGCTGAGAGTGGTTGTGGAGTTGCATGCCCTCCAATGGTGGCAGCATGATCCCTGGCAACAGCAGCTGCCCTTTGACATATGGCATTGACCTTGTCTGTGGCCTGGTGTCAAACCTGCTCATAGGTCCTGTCCTGCTGGCCAATATCATTAACAGCCCTCACAAGGACAGCCCACAATACTGCCCACTGTTCCTGATTGTGGCAACCCTTTTACAGCAGGATGTGATGGTTGAGTCTGAGGGCATCCACTATAGCATCATTTTCTACAAATGAAAATGGAGGATGTCTCTGTCAATACATTGTACCTGCCAGACAACAATAGGGGAATACATTACAGGACCAGGTATGTGGATGTCCACGATGTACAGACCCTGCACAACCAAAATGGGCTCCACTATCCTCCACTGCCTCACACATCATTCTCCACAGTCTATCAACACAATACATGTGTGGCTATCACCAAGATAGTAGCAATACCAGTTCTGTCCCTGTGTGACATGACATAGTCTGCTGTATGTCTCTACACCCATCACTGCAGTCTACTGTGGTGTGTCCCCTACTGGCAAAGTCCCACTACTATGTCATACAGCCACTGTCAGACAAATAGCTGTGTGCTATTACAACTATATGGAGACAGCAGCAATACCAGTGTGCCACAATGACAGACAGCAATGCAAACCTGCTGTAGTATATCTTCCCTGTAGGCATCATACCTCTCCACTACACAGTTGTTTCCAGAATGTGAACCTGTGCCTCATAGATGTGGTCCTTTTGGCACACACATGTGGATGTCTGACATATGGTTGGCTAGTCATTGATGGCTGTTGTCAGAATATAGAGAATCTGGCTGTCACATGCCAGACACCTCAGAAAACACTTATGCTACAGTAATATCTATACTCTTACTTTGTATGGCCAATATGTATATTATGTCACTGACTTTGGGCCTGTGTCTCCCCACTAATTATGGCTGTGACCTGAATACCTGCTGTAAGGGGTTGACATGTATTTTAGCCATAGCTCTCATCATTGAGGTATGAATGTCAACAAAACACTGACCTGGCCAGAGTACGTCAGGGATACCTTTACAATGTCAGAACTATTTCTGTGTGACACTGGCAGACTGAGATGAGGTGAATTATAGAACATCATTTGATATTATAGCTGTGTACACTCTTACTTACTGTCAATATGTCTAACTCATAATCCACTTGCTTTCGTACAACAGCCGATGATTGTAGGAGGGAGTAACTGGGGCAGAGCTGTGATTTGATTCAAATCAGGGACAGTTGAGAGGCCTGCCTGTCACTGTTGGACAGCAGAGTATCACCAACATGTCAACACCATAGATGTACTACAAGCCTACTGTTGTAATCCCTGTTCCCCATACATCCCTCCTCCCATCTACATTCCATTATATGGGGACATGTGTTACATACTGTACCTTGTACAGTGAAGTAATCCTGTTTTAACCAGAACCTCTGCAAACAGCTTGCAAAGCATTGGCTTTATGAGTAAAGCAACATGCAGACCTGTTCCCCATAAGCAGTTGATTGCCTTTTGCAGGTAATGCCCATTAACATGTGATTTCCCATACACCAATATGTGGTGCAGACTTGCTAACTGCATCCAAAACAGCTGAGTTGCACTTTCATCGGCCAATGACAAAGACCACAGTGCAATATTTAAGGGCTTCATGTAGACCTTGGCCCCTTTCTTAGTCTTTGAGATGGATATTAGCGAGGTGTGGAGACTACATCATCACTAGAGGGTAGGTACAAATACTGTCCAATGTTGAGATTTATGAGGTATGTCCACAGTTTTACATGATACGTTTGACCATTGTCACATGAAATTGTGGTTATCTGGCAGTTCAATGGTAAACATTGTGGTTGTGGTCATTAAGGAGAGAGAGACATGTGAGTATCAGGCATCATACCCATCAGAATATGCATGCTGATGCAGTAGCTGCTATTCTATCAGCTCACTATCTTTGTAGGGACAAACTGTGAAACATGTCCATGTTACTGGACCTTTGCCCCCCCACCCTTTATGTATGGTTTTGTCTGGATCCCTCGTTCTAGGGGCTTGTGATGTATGGTAGGTCTGTAGCAGCTAGCTTAGAATACAGATGAGCATGTTCCAGGCTGCAACTGCTGCTGCAGCCTAGGACACATAGGAGAGAGTGTAAATACTTTAGAAGACTGCCAAGCTGTATGTGTAACTAAGGCAGCAGTGTCAGCTCTGTCATTACAGCAGAGCCAGGGTATGAGTACCCTTTACAGTCCAGTCAAGGCATGTTCTTAAGGTACACCTGTTATGTAACAGTGTCAATCACAGAGTAGTGGGTGACATATACTTATGCTATATGAATATGTGCAATGTGTCCCTACCTACAGGCCTTTGACTTGCAAACATGGGCAGTAGTTAATTCAGTAGCAGCAACCTGTGTGGGTTAAAATTGTGTGACTCAGTCATTACTTGCTGTGTTCACAACAATGTAATTGAAGTGCAACACACTGGATTCGAACCCTGGACTGGATGGCAAAATGTACTGCATGCAAGGCATTTAACAGACAAGTTACTGAGACAGTGCTACAGCAGGCATATTTGCAAGATATATGTCCATACATATAGTCTGTGACACATGTTGTCTGCAGCCATCATTATGTGCATGACTGTCAAAGGCAGTTGTTCTGCAGTAGGGTCCCAGTTGTACACATGTACTTTGCCATTCCTTCCTTAGCAGGTGTGTTTAAAACTTTTGCTGATAAAAGGGTACATGTTCCTGCTATCCCAGGCCTCACATACATCCATTATTATTTATCTGGCTGTGTACCGGTGTACTTTTTGCATCAGAGTACCAGGGACACTCCCATTTTTCCCATTAGATGTACTTGCAGTGTGTCAGTGGCAATCAGTATATTTTGCTGGAAACACCTACTTTAACTCATTACAGCTGAGTGACATCTACAGTCATTTCTGCAGTTACCTCCTACTGCTCCTCTAGGTGTCAAATATTGCCTGTTCATATTTGCATTAATAATTCCAAAACCATGCTACACACAAGGCATCAAAATATTTTATCTTGAACATATATGATGGCAAACAAAATTGTATTGATATATGACCTCTGTCAATAAGTATTTGTTAGAACTGTAAGGTGATAGTTTCATTTTTAAAAGGCTGAAGCCACACCCACTGGGAGTTAAAGGTACACACTCAAAAGAGCTCTGCTGGAGGGAATGAGTTAATTAAGAGATGAGTG
Source organism: Protopterus annectens (assembly GCF_019279795.1). Taxonomy (NCBI): domain Eukaryota; kingdom Metazoa; phylum Chordata; order Ceratodontiformes; family Protopteridae; genus Protopterus; species Protopterus annectens. The sequence goes on from NC_056727.1 coordinate 1,104,231,318, forward strand.
GCCTAATGAGCTAATGCACTATGCTGTATTTGACAGAAGCTTGGGTTTGAGACATGGCAGGGGCGAGTATTTTGTAGATGTGCCTAACACTGTAGAAACACATAAGATCATTAAGGCACATTAAAGCACTTTTAGGCGGGTTTATGTGATGAACCGCATCGCTACGTGCTGCTTAGCTCTGCAGAAACCCACTCTAAAAAAATTAAAAAGAAAAGGAAAAGGGGGTGATAGGACAATGATGAAAAGGGGCAAACAGGGGGGGAACATACTGAAAGGCAGGTAGGGATGTGCAGGATGGGTGTAGGGAAGAAGAACCATATCTTTCCATTTCTTGTACAGCAACAGCTTACAGTTTGACAGAATTTGTGGATGAATGTGGATTCTCAAACCACATAGAGAGAGGGGAGAGGACAACATAAATGTGTTGTCAAGCCAGTTATTCCAAATTAGTTGTGCCCAGTGGGACACGTGCAAAATGGAGAGCTATGTATGGAGCAATTTGTTTTGTGGGACAGTGCCCTTTTTCTTTTTAAGGAGAGAGTGGAATGGTGGGGAAAGGATATAGATATGTGTGGGGAGGTACGTTGGGTAGGACAGGATGCAATTACAGACAGACAAGACAGCAGACAGGGGCAGTGTGGCACATGAGGGGGGTAAACACCTTGGATGGAGAGGGTGTTGTGGAATCTGAGAAGCATGCGCCTCCAAATGGCAGCAGCATGACTAAGCTCTCCACCCATGTGCAGTCAACACTGCTCCTTCACTGCCTCGAAGGTGGCTGTGCTGGAGGCAGGGTGCTAGGGTCAGCAAGCCCCATCAGTTTGTTGTCTTCCCTCAATCCAGCACAGGCATTGTTCATAGCTCCTATGACACTATCCTGTGCACCATGGCCAGTAGTTGATCTTGGGTGACTGGCGCCCCTCCACCACTGGTCCCAGGGGGGTACAGACCCTGTCCCCTGAGGTGGTTCTATCCGAAGGTGGTGCAGGGCCAGTGAGGAGGCACCACTGGTCTGGGTCTCAGATGCACTGTTACCCAGTGCCATGGCCAACTGAGGTAGGGTAGGCAGATCAGTATGAACCTTCCTACCATGATGTGCTGTGGTTATGGAGGTGAAGCAATATATTTAGGTTAGTTATGAACAAAACTATAATAACAGCATGCCAGAACATTGGAAATAACCCATTCACATTTCAATGCATATGATATGGAAAACAAGAAAAAATAACATAACAGTCAGTATATTAACAGCATGCCAGTAACAGTTATGGCATAAGGCCAACAACAAAGGTATTTAACAAGATATGTTAATATGCAACCATTATAATACATAACAATAGTAAAACACATGCCCCAAAATAAAGTTTAATGTAACAACAGATGTTAATAGTAAACCATAACCAATGGATAATGATAATAAATAAATGAAGATAAGGGATGGGGAGAGAGATAACTACACAGTCCATTAATACCATTATAGTCTATTTTGTGGAGAACAGTAATGCTATCTACTCTATGGGTCTGTCCTTTCTTTATATTTACAATTGGCTAAAGCTGCTGTAGCACATACATACCTCTTACACTAGCCACTTGGGGCAGTATGGGCTAAGCTGTAACAACTGCAGATAGTAAACTACACAGGACACTTGCACATCAGGTAGACCTATATAACTACCAAGGTGTACTGTGGCCTGATGTAGTGATACATTCCTGGTTAGATACTCATGTTGAAGGTAAATGTGTGACAGAGGGATTACGTACTACTAATTACATTTGTGACAGTGTGATACTTGAGAGACATGTATGTGTACAGTACAAAAACTGTGCTACTATCATGCCTTGCTTGACAGATATGGGGATGGAACCCAATAGCAGTGACTGCAGAGGACATATGCATCAAATGTATTAATTGACTGCAGATACCTTTAACAGACACTCCAGGCATATAACTATATGAATGATTACACATTTTATTTATTTTATTTTAGTTTATTAGTATTATATTTATTTCATGCTTTATATTCACATACCTGGTAATGATTTTAACAGTCTGTGACATCTAAGCACACAATTATTTACCCAGCCTGTGATCTAACTCACCCATTTTCCAGTATTTCCTGTGGAGAGAAAACCTGCAATCATTTTGTGACTGCTACTGTAATATACAGTGCTACAGTGCACTGGATTCGAACCCTGGTCTGTGTTTGGCAAATGTACGTCAGACAGAGCATTTAACAGAATGAGCTACTGAGTTACTGCTGCTTGTGTAATGACTGATATTTGCCTAGAGTTCATCTGGAACCAATATATGACCTGGTATTAGTAGTACAGTTTTATAGCAGACTGTAGTGACAGTTGAACACACAGGCATAAGATTCAAGCATGACAGAGATACCAGATAACCTATACATTACTACATAGAATGCAGGTGTACACAATATATTGTTAGTGGGTTGAAATATCTGTGAAGTCTACAAACCATATCATATTATTGGGTTGGCTAGCTCATCCATATACATTTGCAGATGGTATATTTGCAGTCCACAGCTATTACATGTTATACTTGCCTGCAGCACCATACCTCAAAGCCTGAATGCATATAGCTGAAATGAAATGGTTAAAACAAAATAACCCTGATATTCGCAATATACCTTGGGTGTTATTGTTATTGCTTCATGTTTTATTGTGGTGCATGTGTCATATTTCATTTCTTGTAAAACGGCTCTGAATCTACACTTATTGCACAACACTCTTTATTACATATACTTTGAGGCAGGCACTTGTATCGTTTTGTGTTTTTATTGCAGAACAGTTGTCATAATCAGTTTCATGCAAAACAGCCCTAATTCCACACATATTGTTCAATACAGCTTTATTAGAGTTACTTTCATGTATTTACTGGTATAGTTTCACATTTCCATTGCACAGCAGTTGTAATACAGGTGTTGCAATACTGCTGTAATTCCACAGTTATTGCATTAGAAAGTTTATTTCATTTACTTTAGCAAAATTAATACTTTACTCTTCCCTGCTTATTGCACTACAATTGGCAGTAGTCACTTACTGAAGTACAGGTCTATGTCCACTTTCATTGCAATATAATCTTTACTGTATACACCTAATGTCAGGTAATACTTTACTCATTCTTGCTTATCTGACTATAGATTGCAAAATACAACTGTATTCACCACACTCACAGCACAACCTGGGCAAACGCCCGGCATGTACCTCAATGTTGCAAGCCCTCTCCACTGCAGCTGTTGGGAAAGAAGGACACCATTACACATACCAGTTTAGCAGACATTCAAGATTAGATATTGGTGAAAAACAGGTAATGGCATTTGCATACATGTGGGACATGTCCTGCCCAGAATTCTTGGACCCAGGTGTCCAAGAGAGCTCCCTTCCTTCTTTTCAGGTAGTCATAGTGGTGACAACACTGCTTACCTGTGTGGGGGATACCAGTTGCACTGGTGAGGTCCTTTGTCAGCCAGTCTCAGGCCGCCACCTTGCACTCTGAGCCCTGGTAACCTCCCTGCATCAGCCAGCACTCATGTTTTTTTACAAGGAGTTCAACCATGACCCTGGACTCCTGAATGCCCCAACACTGTGCCCAAAATTGTGAACCCTCACCAAGGCCTGCCATAGTGTATCTCTCAGTGAAAGCACTCCAATGGATCATGCTGTATTCCCACCTGTTGAGCTTAATATAGCCTGTTTTCCCATCTTTATGTGCCATCGGGCAATTTTTATAAATGTGGCATGTTGCTTGGCACCGTGCAAACCAGTGCAGCTGAGCTGAGCAGTGTTTAAACTGACAATGCTTAGCAGTGCTTAGCAGTGAGCAGACCAGCTAAGCACAGTCAAGCAATGCCAAGCACTGCTAAGCAGTGCATAAACAGAGATTGTTTAAGTAGTGCTTAGCAGATCCTAGCAGATCTTAGCAGAGCTTAGCTGAGTGCAGCAGATCAGGGTTAAAAAATAATGACAATAATTTGTCTTTGGAAAATAAATGCTTACATTAGCTTCAATGTATTCAAACCCTGCACCTACTGGACTTAAAGCTGTAACTCTAATTACTTGGCTATATAGATATGGGGAATGCTGCTATGCATTTACATATACCTCTGAGCTAACGTTAAGCTCTGCTAAGCACTGAGCAGCACTGAGCAAACCTGTTAAGCTGTGCTTAAACTTGACCTTTGCATTACAAATTAAATGCATCTGTTTCTATTTTTAGATGTCTGGGGCATGTCACTTACTGCGCTCAGTGCCACATTGCACAAACTTAAAAAAAAATTAAAATAAAATTAAATGCATAGACATAATGCACTTGGACAGTGCAAGGGGTGTGTTCCTCATCTGCAGACACAGTTAGTAACACACTCCCTATACTGATTCAATAACCATGTTCCACGGCTCTCCCTCAGCAATGAGCCATCATTAATATGCATGGCATGCTACCGAATGGGAAGCATATCCACAAACATGGTAACTTCTGTGTAGGCTTTACACTATGCCTACATGGATTTTATTAAATCGGGGGGACTGACAGGGTATGCAAAGATATAGATTTAAAATACAGAAAGCATTTTGTTGTGTCTTTCGGCTTTTTCCTTGTTAGGGGTCACCACAGCGGAGCTCCGGTCTGCTAATGATTGGTAGTTAGTTTTTACGTGCCGAGTTACCAGCCCTGACGCACAACCTTCAACGAAGGTACACTCATTCATGCATGTCTCCACGCATAAGACACTGTAGCTGAGAATCGAACCGGACAGCGTCTTACTGTGAAGCGACAACACTACCGCAGCACCACCACCACAGTACTATAGCTCATAAATACGTACAGGATAGTTAAGAATCAAATTTAAAAGGCAGCCATCTATTACAATACATAGTTAAAAAGGTAAATAAAATTATTAACAGATCTAGCTGAAATTTTACAGACACAAGTTAATACGGTATATGGTAATTATGCTTCAAGACCTGTTATAAAGGTATCTGTCTAGTAACGATTTCAGTTAGTCTTGAGAAAACAGCCATCATGCTTGATAGGCTATATAATAAAAATGGACTAAACAGTACAATGTTTGATAATTTAAATCTATGGGCAACAGCAAAAGGTTTAATTTGCTATAAGATAGAGACATCATGGAACAATAAGGCAACAGTTCATAAGGTAAAAAACATAGCCAACAGACATTGTAATTTTACCATTATAGTGTACAGAAACTGGGAAGAAAATATGCTAATAGTTCATACTCTATCTAACTTAACTGAAGACTCACAGAGACAGGTTGAGGATGTGTATGGAATTTTCTTCGTGCTGTTTCTAGAACAGCAGGGTTGAAAGAACTACCTGGCCTAATAAGTTTTAGAAATCAGAGAATTAAAACACACTGATTTTCAGAATAATGTGCAGGTTTTAGCTACATCACACATGCATCACAACTTAGACTTAAAAACTCTAAATACTACGGATCAAGGTACTGGGGGGAATTGCTACAGTAGGTATATTTCCTGCATATGGAGCTGTTAAAACTATTTGGAGCTAAGAGTACCTTTGAGACCATAAAGGAAATCATTACCTATCAGGACACATCTGCAGATTATGAGTGAGGTGGCATAAAGCCCGTATATATAAACCAGATTACAGTAGTTAGTAATAAAGATATGAGGTAACTACAAAAGAAGGTCCCTGCAAACTTTCATCAGGGATCTCAGGGGGAGCTGTTAGACTGAGAGTTTCACTGTATTCTTAATAAGATCACTATAGTACATTAAGGTAGAATAATAGGCCTCAAAATATAGTCAGGCTTGTGTTTTCATATATACATTCTGTTTTAGGTAAATACAGTTCAGTAGAAAGGAAAAGATAATCTTGCTGGCTAAGCATGAAATGTGCAGGAATAGTTCTCAGGGAGAGCTACAGAATGTTCTTTTCTCAAGAGAAAGATATGTGTACTTACAGTGGAATGCTAGATAAAGAATAGAATGTGAGGCACATGCAAGACAAGGCTTGGAAATCAAGGCTAAAGAGGCATGTACAACATTACTAGGTTTGGTATTATTAGGTTATACTTCATACATGGTCACTTGAGTCAGTTAAGTTAGCTTTTGGACTGAAATGCAAAGGGTCTTTGTATTACAGACACTTTTAGTTTATATTATTCAGGAGAATCAGACTATACATGCAGAAACTTTTGATATTTATTAGCACTGTTACTGTTATCCAGCATTCCAAATTTTCTACAGACTGCATTTCAGAATTTCTACAGACTATTATTGTTTAACAGCACTGTTATTGGAAACAGTATTTGGATATTGTTAACACCTAATCAAGCATTCTTAACCAAACTACAGCATGTGCAAAATTTATTCTAAGAAGTAGAAAAAGACTTCCCCCATAAATGAAAGACTGGCACCTGTTCAGCATACGTCTGGGTAATTAACAGATAAAGACATTCATTCCAGTCTCATTTCACTTGTTTCCACTTAATTCCAGTATATTAAAGTCTTATCAATTTTTTCAGCTTCCAACATAAAAGCTACTCAGGACAAGCTAAAGGTATTTTAGATCAATTCTAGAAGTCTCAACAAGAAACTACACTTCCTAGAAGCTCTACTAATCCTGGAGAATGCTGACATTTGTGTAGTTACTGAAACATAGTTCAAAGTCACAGAAAGTACTGTTGCAGTGCATGGCTATTATGCCTTTCATACATTCTGAACACCCACTGATCATGAAAGAGCTAAAGGTGGAGGTGTATCGATCTACATAACCTCAAGGATGGCTAAACAATATGACATGCTTAAGCTACTCCATGTCAAACTAACCATGGGAAAAAAACATTACCATATTCCTGCTAACTACAGGTCCCCCACTATTAGCAAGGAAACTCATACATCATATTTAAAGTTAGTAGACTCTCTCACCATCCAGCTCAATACCATAGTCATGAGTGATTTTAAAGGAGAACTACACCCAAAAGTTCTGCATTGCTAATGCCTCTGTATCAAAGTAAATGGTTACTATTATTTTCTAATTTGTTATACCCCAAAATGATCTGAAGGAGGCTGCCATGGCTAACATGATTTTTTTTTTTACAGTCAATACCTTTGCCTTCCTGTTGGCATGTTAGAAGTTCAGAAAGACATCATTATGATGAGGGGATCATTTATTGTGGTTTTCTCTTTCATCAGTTTACAGTAACACTGTGACTGCCTACTTTTGACATTCAGCATCAATCTGCATTTTAATTAGTTTGCTTCCTTTAATTTTCATTAGTGGCCCTCTCTGGTGCAGCATTTTAAGGAATGTTTGAATGACAGGCTTGAAAATGTAGTTGCGTTAGCTGTTTTTTTTTTTCAAAGAAATAACTGAAAGTTCAATGTTTAAGTTTGAGAAATCCGACGCCTGTGATTATTAGGTGTAACTTGGGCTGAGATGGTTTGTATCAAATTCACAGTTTTAAATATTGTAGCTAGATATAATGTCTTTGATGTTAATCTTCTTTCCCCAACTCACTGACTTGGCTCAACAAAATAATGTATACAAAGCAAAAATGCTGTAACAAAACACCAGAAAAAACATGCACTTTTACAGAAATTACAGTGGAGAAAAAATGCAAAATCAAATGCTGACAGAAAGTGTACATATTTGCTTTCTTTCGTTGTGGCACTGAGTTTTACTAAAGGGAAAGACATTTATATCAGAAAACTAAGCTTGAGCTTAGCATCCTGTAAGTGCAAGACCTTTGGTTACTTCTAAAACCATTTGTGGACCTATAAAGCTGATATCAGTTTTTGTTTTCACTTACTCTAGCTGTCTCAGTGCTGTTTAACAGTTCTGTGCTGCATTTATTGACTTGAATTTATTACTGTGTTTCAGCTTGCACTTGTTAAAGAAATGCCATCTGTTTGTTACTGTACTGCTCTTAGGTAGTTTTATAAGTATTTCCTAACCTCTTCTGATATTGCAAAAGGTGTTCTGAGTTTGCCAAAGTTCTCCTGAATTTACCAAAATATTTCTAAGTTGTGCAAGTTTTTTCAGTGATTTAGACTTTCTTCTATGTTTGCACACTTTCTCCCCGTGTTTATGAAAATTTCTTAGGCTTTGTGAACTTATTTCCAATAATTTCTGACATTGCAGGAGCTCTACCCTTTGTTGTAACACATTTGTTACTGCACTTAAGCTCAAATCTAGTTTGTTTTACATTAAGAGGGATTGATTCTGCACTCTGGTGGAAGCAGGTTGCTGATTCAACCCATCCAAGTTGGGAACTGCTGGTGGAAGGGTTATTGTGTGCTTATCTGATTGGCCTGAGGGTTTAACTGTTCAAAAGTATTTCATCCTGCTGGTATAAAAGCCTCATGTTTGCAGTTACCAGTGCCTTGTATATAAACAAACCTCTCCAGTTGAAAATCCTCTATAGGAAATGCTCTCCATAGTTTTCCACTGTTCATAGCTGTTTGAAGAGCTGCCAGTTTTCACAGAGGGCAGCACGACTGCTGGCCATCTAATAGTATACTACTATACACTGTCACTTAGACATTTAAGTGACTCTCCCCTACTCCTTCCCATCTACTAAGGATCTGGTATAAGGGATAGGTGCTTCACTGTCATCTCTTTTTCTGGCCTGGTCAATATGGGCATCCTGAGGCAAGTGTAATAACTGCCTCCCACTCACTGGCAATCATTTAAGTTTAGAACAGACAAACACATTGTGTGAGAGCTGCAGATGCACTATGTCAATGGATGCAAAGCTCTCACATACACACATATGAAATACGCAAACCAGATTGTCAACATTACACCCAAAACACTCACTACCAACACTAAGGAATAAACATAGACCCGCATAGGTGGAGATACCCACTTGTAATCTACCCAAACCCGCAAGATCTCCTAAAGACATCTCTCAGTGGTCCTGCCCACACTCAAAAAAGACAACAGCTCACACAACACATAACTCTGAAAGTCATAGTAACTCCACTTCCAAGCCCACAAGGTAACACACCACACAGCCAAACATTCTAGCTGTTGGGATTCCATTGTAAGACATATTGTTGTCCCCCTTGCCAGGATATACAAGGAGAAGATCACTGCCTGTCTGGAATCAGGATCTTCCAGATCACACATACACTTAGGTCTTTAAACCACAAGTACCAATATGACACAGTCATAGGCAATGTGGGTGTAAACAACCTAAGATGCACCTCACTTAACTATATGAAGAGAGACATGGTGGAGCTTTCTGATGATGTGTCCCAGATGGGTATGAATCTAGACTTCAGTAGCACCCTATCTTTACCAATGATAATGCCACAGTACCAGCAAAAAATGATTGACTTCAACAATTGGCTTAGTTTCTGGTGTCAAGGAGATCAATAAGGAGATCCTATATCTGTCAGCCTGGGGAGACATGTTTGAAAAACCATGATGTTTACCACAGATGGTTTGCACTTGTCACCACTTGGCTTCTGGACACTGGCAAAAACTTTATCTATCCCCATAGTGCCTTTTTTAGGCTGTGGCAAGTTGTTAAACCCTTCAACATAATGAAAATCAGTCAGAATTACCTAAAGATAGCGCTGCTCAATGCTAGTAGTTTAAATAAAATAAAATACATTCCCTGGAAGCACTCCTCACCCTGGAGAACACAGATATATGTGCAGTCATGGAAACATGGTTTGGAACCATGGAAAGCACCCCAGCTAACAAAGGCTACAATATGTTTCATACATTTCAATTCCCCTCAGCTCAGGATAAAACAAAGGAAGTAGGTGTCTCAGTGTTCATAAAGGACAAGTACATTGATTGACTCACTTGAGCTGCTCCATTCCTAACTAACCAAAGGTGTGACCCCCTATCTGAAAGCAGACTTTGAGACAAAAATTAGCCTCCAAAGCCAAGGATAACCATAAGGCATTTTTTAGTTATGTCTGTAAACTTAAGGGGAATACTCAACAGTGTGCTGAATTAGTTGTAGATGGCAACACCTATACTCAGCCAGAAGATATAGCAAATCTGCTGGATAACAAATTCAGCTCAAATTTCACTTCCCCTTCACTCCCAGTTCTCACTCAAGAAATACTCCCCACCACTCCACCATCAGTTATCACAAAATAATAGTTTACCACTGCACTCTCTAAAGCTAAAAACATGGCTTCAATGGGGCCTGACAGTATACCAGGCTGCATTTTAAACAGCTTAAATCACAACTTATCAGGCCCATTAGGATCTCTGTTTAACTACAACCTCTAAACTGGCTTTGCCCTTATAGAATGGAAGACTATAACAGTCATGTCTCTGCACACTAAGAGACCATCTACTGACCCGGGAAATTACAGACCCAAAAGTTTGACTAGTCATATATGTAAGGCGATGGAGAGAATAATTATAGACATGATAAATAATCACATAGGAAACCTCCAAACACTGGACCTGACCCAATTTGGCTTTGTCAAGGGCAGGTCACACCTACTGAATCTGATGGATTTCTTTGAGAAAGTCACTAAGGCCATGGATGAGGTAAAACAGTACATACCACCTACCTCAACCTAGCTAAGGCATTTGACGCAATTCCTCATTCAGGTATTATAACTAAACTCACAAAAGTGGGCATAAATCCCTATGTCACCAGATGGATAAGTAATTGGCTCATGGACAGGACATGTGGTTAAAGTGGGTGAATCCAGATCCAGCAAGAGGCTAATTTTATAATCCCCAGTTCTCCCAAAAGTCTAGCCACAAAAAATTCAGGCATACTATTAATAAAATCTTAAATCCAGGTGAACCTACCACCCCTCGACCCCTACCCAAATAATTCTCCCTTAGAAACTTCCACCTTACTTAATACCCACTTCATCAAATCTATTCAAAAATTTACCCAACCCTCCTGAAGCCATAACCACCCTCACACCACTCACTACACATGCAACATGACCCCTATCTCTCTTACCATCCCTAGCAAAACCAAGACTCACTCCTCTAAGAGAAGGAAACCAGTTTGGTGGACCCCTGCAATAAACAGGCTATACAATAGAAGGAGGAAACTAGTTCAGAAAAAAAGCAAATCCCAAGAAGGAAAGACATCCCTGATCAGTATCAGTAGAAAACTAAGGTCCCTCATGAAATCATCCAAGGCTAACTTTTAAAGTAAAATAGCCAAGGATTCAAAAGATAACCAGAAAGCCTTCTTTAGCTATGTTAAGAATTTAAGTGGCAACTTGCAGATATGCACTGATAGCACAAAATATACTGAACCTACTGATATTGCCAACATCCTGGCAGATAGATTCAGTGCAAACTTCACCCCCCTCTCACCTCCAAAAGGGCCCACAACAATACCAGACATGTAGTGTCCCAAAAATCACAGATCCACAGGTGAAAACAGCCCTTTCAAAAGCCAAAAACACAGCATCAATGGGACCAGATGGTGTCCCAGGCTGTGTCTTGTATGAATTACAAAACTAACTAACCCCCCATCTAAACATGCTGTTCAACCTCAGCCACTCCACAGGCTACATGTCCATAGAATGGCACACAGCAATGGTTATTCCACTCCACAAAGGTGGGGCTACAACTGACCCTGGTAACTATCGCCCCATAAGCCTGACTAGCCTGGTCTGCAAGGCTATGGAGCACATCATCATGGAACACATTAACAAAAACATTGGGAACCTCCAAACACTTGACACGACCCAGTTCAGCTTTGTTAAGGGCAGAGCATGCCTACTAAACCTGGTTGACTTCTTTGAGACAGTCACCAAGGCCATAGATGAGGGAAAGGTGGTTCACACAGCCTACCTTGACCTTGCCAAGGCTTTCAACACCATTCCCCACCCGGGTATTACAGAAAAATTCACCAGCCTGAACATAAACCTCTACATCATGAGATGGGTTGCCAACTGGTTTCAGACAGAACTCACACGGTAAGAATAACGGGCTCCAGGTCCGACTCTAAACCAGTCACAAGTGGTGTCCTGCAATGCTCATTCCTGGGACCCCTACTGTTCAGCATATACTTCTCAGAAGTACAGGCAAACACAGGAGGACTATGGCTTACCAAGTTCGCTGATGACTGCAAACTGAGAGCCATAACTGACTCTTCGGCTGACACGGACATCCTCCAAAAGGGCCTTACTGAGACAGACACCTGGTGTCAAAGTCATGGCCTCAAGCTAAATTCCAAAAAATGCATAGTCATCCTATTTGGGGAAAAGCAAAACACCCACGAATTACCACATAGGTGGCAGCCCCTTAATACAAAAGAGGTAATAAGAGATCTGGAGAACCAGGTAGATAGTAATCTCTCCCTTGACAATCATATTGCCAAAGTGGTTAGGAAATCCTTCTATGTGGCCCATATAATTACTAAAGGGTTCACATCTAGAAATAAAGAGCTTATAGTGCCCCTCTACTCATCACTCATTAGACCTATCATTGAGTACAATGCCCCATTTGGGATGTATCTCACAATACACTTCCAACAGCTGGAAAGACCACAAAAGTACCTCACCAAGAGGACTACTGGCCTCAAACATATGTCCTATGCAGCCCGAATGAAAAAACTCCAGCTGTACTCAGTGGCATATCGCTTACTCAGAGGTGATCTCTGCCTGACTTACAAAGCCATGTCCAACTCAGAATTGATGGACATGCTCCACCTAAAGAAATTCAAGTCACTGTGAGCCACGTGCTCTAGTGAGCTAAACCTCACCACAACAATAAATAGAACATGCTGGAGGGATAGATTCCTATCACAGAGACTCCCCATGCTTTGGAACAAAATTCCAAATTACATCAGGCAGAGCCCCTCACTAACACTCTTCAAGAGAAACCTTGACGAGTGGATGGGTAACAGAAAATACACCCCTGGGATAACTTCATTGGCTCTGCTTGACAGAGGATCAGTTAGTTAATCAATGGAGAGGCGAAAGCCGACACACTCTGGCTAGGCTTATAAATGCCCTTGGGCAGATAGCCTAGTACCTACCTATGAACTTATGACCCCCTGTCTCCACAGCCTACATCAAGTCACTTATACTAAAACTGAAACCTTGTTCTCCCGCTACCAGTAACCTCCCCCATTTCTTAAACTTTCAGCTCATTCCATAACCTATCCTGTCTCTATCTTAATAAATAGATCTATCCAAAAGTCTACTGTCCCTGGCATCTGGAAACCTTTCTACAGCATTCCACTTCACAAAGGAAGTAACTCCAGTGAGCTCTCTAACTACAGACCCATTGTCATCCTATCTCCTCTATCCAAAATCCTTGAAAAATGTATTCACAATCAGCTTTTAACTCACCTTATTAATGAAAATCTTCTAACCCTCACTCAACATGGTTTTAGGCCACATCACAGCACCCCCACTGCCCTCCTAGCCTTCACTCACACTGTTGCTGAAGCCAGGGACAAAAACCTCCTTGTACCTTGTATCTTGCCTCTTTCTTGGCCTCTCTAAAGCTTTCAATACTGTTTCCCATTCCAAGCTACTTACAAAGCTTACTGATTGAAATCTCTCCCCTTCTGCTATTCACTGGTTCTCAAGCTATCTATTAAACAGGAGTAGGCTCCAGTCTGTCAGATGGTGATCTGCATAGCTCCCTTTCCTACCTATCCAAACTGGTGTCCTTCAAGGCTCAGTCCTTGGCCCCCTCGTATTCAACATCTTGAGCAGTCATCTACTCTTAGCTCTTGTGCTGATAACATCTCTAAACTTCTTTCTATCACCCAAAATCCCTTCTCATCTGTGGAAAAATGGCTCACAGAGCATCAACTTATACTCAACCTCAAAAAAACCAAGCTCCTACTATTTCTCCCCAAAATGCTCCACTACCTTAAATCCACCTTTACTATTTCTTCACTAGATAACACCCTCATCAAATATAAGCCTCACACTAAGCTACTGGGTACAATAATCGATGACCAACTCAAATTTGACATCCATATCCAACACTGTATCAAATAACTAACCAGAAACTGGGTTTTCTCTACAGTAATAAGAAATTTCCTGCTCCCAACTCCAAATCCACCCTTGTCCAAGCCTACCTCCTTCCATGTCACCTCTATGCCTCCCCTATCCTTACTCATCTCCAGTCACACCTTCTCTCCAAACTTTAACAAGCTTACAATAACATAGCCAGATTTGCCTGTAACCAGCCTTATAAAACACATCATTGCCCTGCCCTGAAACAGCTTCAATGGCTAGAATTCCTCCAGCTCTTACTACTTGCCCAGCTGCAGCTGACACACTGCCTACTCAACAAACCGCTAGCCTCCCCATCACTCTCTGCCTTAGTATCCCCTTATACCCCAACCCATTCTCTTCGTAGTTCCGACCAGCACCTTCTTGACATCTATAAACCTAACAAAACTTCTGGTAAACTCCTCTATAAACACTCAGTGCCCCTTGTGTGGAACAGGCTACCATCTCACATTCGTAGCATCACTAGTCCCAGCTGTTTTAAAACTGAAGTCAAACACTACTTTCTTAATTCAAAAGCCTGTCCTTGCCAAAATCCTCCATAATTTGCATTTTCCTCTCTTTTTCTTTTCACTTCCTGTCTAAATCTCATAATTCAATGACTAATCTGCTCACTAGTCAATACTACATTATGTTACTTGGGAAAGATATACCAATATTGTCACTACTTACATGTACTAGTTGTATTTACTTCAGTTTTTCTTTGTATGACAGTTATTTGTTTCATCTGATTACTGTATATGTAATTTTTGTTCATGTTGCATTGCTGCATTGTTTTTCTTGGGTTTTGTATATTGCCTACTATGTTATCTTTTTGTGTTTGTAATTCTGGAGCTTTTCTCCTTGTGTCTCCACTGAAAACAGGCCATTGGCTCAGATGGACTAACCTGGTTAACAAATGTCAAATAAATAAATATATAATGGTGCGCCACAGAGCTCAGTGCTGCGACCACGCCTTTTCCAAATATACTTCTCTGAAGAAAGAACTAATGTGGAAGGCCTCTGGATGACACCATTTGCCAATGAATGCAAGCTGGGGGTAATCACTGAATCCCCCAGTGATGTAGATATCCTTCAGAAGGGTCTAGATCAGACAAATAATTGGTGCCAAAGCCATAGCCTAAAACTAAATGTGAAAAAATATATTATCATACCCTTTAGGAAGTCAAATGCCCCTGTAAATTAAAATATCAATAGCACACCCCTAAGAGTTGAGTCAGATGTGAGATCTAGGTACACAGATAGATAGCAGCCTAAATTGAACCCCATATGTCCACAGTGATGACTAAGTCATTCTGTGTGCACAACCTGTAAGTAAAAGTATGGCATCTAGATCCAAGGAAATTATCTTCCTGCTGTACTCAGTCCTCATTAGCCCAATAACAGAGTACAATGTGGCATCTGGCATGAACTTGACTAGGCACTTACAGCAACTGGAGTGACCTCAGAGGTTTTTCACAAAGAAAATACTGGCTGGGGTGTAAACAACTTGTCCTATACAGGAAGACTAAAAGCTATACTCTTTTACTCTGTCTCCTACCAACTATTAAAAGGTGACCTATAACTGGCCTACAAGGCACTCACAAATCCAGCCCTTATGGAGCTGCTACTCATCCAAAAGTCAAACAGTATGAGGGTCACTTGATCTAGGGATCTAAATGTAGTCAATGACTCAAACAAAACATGCTGGAGAGACAGATATGTGTCTCAGAGATCACCCCTTCTTTGGAGCAGGCTTCCTATTCATGTTAAGCAGAGCCCTTCTCTGGCCCTTTTCAAAAGCAATTTGGATCAATAAATGGGGAATCGCAAATTCACACCTGTGGGTTCCATTTCCACCCCCAGTATATCAATTACTGACACTGCAGTGCAGTTCAAGGGGTGCTTCACTCCTGAGTGTGTTGTCTTTCAAATGAGATGTTAAAGTGAGGCCCCCTCTGCTTGAGACGACAGTAGTTCAGATAGATGTCAAAGATTCCCTTGTACCTATTGCAAAGAGTATGGGAAGTTTCCTGATGTCCTAGCCAAATTTCCCTTAGTAGTATAAATACCACCTTGGATCTCCCCTGAAAATAGGTTATTAGGACTAATCCAACCAACAAATGAAAAATTAAATTACAAAAAAAAAATGGCATCAGTATGACTCTGCACTGAGATGTCTCGGTCTCCTCACCTCCCCTAAACATGTGTCAGAGTGAGTAATTATGGAGGCAGTCAAAAGAGTGATGGTGGCATACCAGTTATCAATGGGTTGCAAAAACAAAAAATAATAATGAGAACTGCATTGATGTCATCATCTTAGCAGCCAAGTTCCTAGCATTTACAGTATTATAGATTTTAAGTGTTAGAATATCCTTTATATGAAATCATATCTTATGGAAACTAACAGTGACATTTTTCATGCTTAATCATTTTGCACACACAAGCCAAAATATCCTTTCAAGGTATTCGTCATCAATCACATTTAAAGCCAGAATAAGTATATATATATTTTGTGCATGGGGTCAGATATTGAGACAAATCAGCATTATAGGTAATATTCACCATGCTGACTCCAAAATCATGTCTTCTGTGGCCATCACTGCCTCTGTGTTACGACTTCTACACTGCATTTTATGACTTTACCCTGTGATAAAAAAGTGATAACAAATTTCAAGTTTTCCTGGAAAAGTGGTTTAACACAAATAATGCAAAATGGTCTTCATACTAAAAGACTGCCTGTTGCAATAACTTCATTCATTACTTTGGAAACTGTACCATTTACAATAACTTTATTCAGTAGGCATGAAGCAGGGATAGGACTTTGCCTATAGCAATAACCTCATTGAGTATGCAGGAAGCAGGAACAGGACTTTGGCTATTGCAATAACTTCAAGTCATATACAGGAATCAGGGAATGAACGTTGCCTATAGCAATAGCTTCATTCAGTATATAGGAAGCAGGGACAGTACTTTGCCTATTGCAATAATTTCATTCAGTATACTGGAAACTTTATCATTTGCAATAACTTCATTCAGGAAGGAGGAAACAGAGACAGGCTTTGCTTATTGCAATTACTTAATTCAGCATACTGGAAGCAGGAACAAGACTTTGCTATTTGCAACAGCTTTGTTCAATATATTGAAAACGGGCAGGACTGTTAGCACAGTCAAAATTCTTATATTGATATGCAATTTGATGTGAATGGGACAGGGATCATGCTCCTATCTGTTGGAAAAAGTTGTAAACTAACAGTGTTATTCATTTATTTAACTTACTTATGCCTTCATTATTTTTCATGGGATGATACCACAGATGGAGTCTATGTACTGCAATCAGAGTAAAATGCAGCAGAGCAGTGAAAGTTTATCAAAGAGATAGCCAAATGAAAGGAGTCTTTGGATTTTTTGTTCTCTGTAGGTGAATTTGTCCAATAATCCTATGTGGAGAAAGACTTCCATGCTCCATGTTAAATGTAGCTAACTCTAAGGACAACAAACCTTAAAGAAAGTCATAATTTAAAATGTCCAAAATAACCATAAAATCTCTTAGTCCAGAGTGCTCTAATCTGATGGAAGAGTCATCAAACAGATACTGAAATTCCTAGTTAAAATGTGGTCTCAGAAGAATCAGCTAAAACTTAATCCCCTGGATTTATGAAGCCCAAGATAGTGCGCAGGAATAGTTTAAGAGCTATTTTCAGCAATATGGCCGACGTGCGATACAGGAACGAGCTCCCAGGATGTGCACGTGCGCTCTTAGGCTAATCCTGCATGGACTGAGCCCCTGTATGCAAATTACCCTCATTTGCAGATGAAAACCATGCAAATGAGGGTAATTTGTGATCCAGGAATCAGGCAGCTGTCAGTCCAGGACGAGTGCAGTCTGCAGAAATGTACATAACCGAGTACGTTTCTGTAAACTACAAAAAGGAGCTATGACAGCGCCAAATAAGGGCTGCTTATCATTGATGAAGCATGCCAATGGCCAAGTAGAAGGCCATTGGAATTGCAAAAGGTGTAAAAAATAAAAATAAAAAACTTTTTTTTTTTGTCGCCGATCTTGCCTGTTTAAGCATAGAACAGCGGTGTGTAAACGGGATAGGGGGAAAAATAATAAAACAAACCTAAAATAAGCAGTCTAACTAAAAGCAGTATTCAGCCATGCAAGTCAAAGGCAGGCATAAGACAACCTGGCCAGTGAGTAATGGTTGCTAAGAGTGGAGGATAAGTGTGGGACATGTAACTATGCATTAGCAGGCAATCCTATGCAAATGAGGGGAAGGATAGTGAATCCCAGATTTCCCCAGGGTGTAAGGAAGGTCCCAAGAGTGTAAGAGTAGAAATAGCTAGGTGCAAAACTAGGAGATAGGTGACATCATGGGGGGGTGTCAGGAATACTGTAAGTGGATTGGAGCCCTGTGGCTCGGGACTGCTCCTAGCTTAGCACAGCTAAGCTAGAGGTGTGTCCAATCTGCCTAGCACTTCTGACAAAGTGTAAGCGGGTGTGCCTGCTGCTCACTGGATTTCACAGGAAGGACAAGGACGTTTAACCAGGAAATAGCAGCTCTGTGCACATTTGAACACTCTGTTTGCACGGCGCGCACACAAGCTCAAACAGGGAGGCAATGGGAAGGCAAAACAGCAGTAGGAAGGTAATCAGGGAGAACTAGCTGAACTAACAGGTGAAATGTATCAGACACAGGCAGCAGCCCAGCCCAGCCCAGCGCATCGCTATAAACTATGCAAACACCTTTCCCCCTTGTTATTCCCAATAACTCTGCACCACCGGTGTATACAAATGGGGAAATGTTAGAAAACAAAAGCAAGAGAAATAAAGCTAGGGACTGCATTTGCTATCATAAACCAGCATGTGCAAGAGGCTGTGGGTGGTGAGGATGTGAATGCTGCCGAGCAACCCACAGTGAGGCAACTGAGAACAGTGTACAGACCCAGGGTAACCTACCAAGGGCTACATGAGCTGGAGATAGTGGAGTGCAATAGGGTGGACAGGGACCTCCTACAGCAGACTGTTGAGCTGTGACAGCCATGCCTCACACACAGAACTAACAGAGGAGAACCCATCCCAGTGGATACCAAGGTATGTGTAGGCCTATGTATACTAGCTACAGGTACCTTCCAAAGGCCAACTGAGGATATCACAGGCATCAGCATCCAGGGTACTCCACCACTTCCTGGATGCCATGTCAGCACATGACAGTGAGCACGTATACCTCCCCATCACCCGTGAGGCATTGGCCAGTAATATGCATCTTTTCCATCAAATAGCAGAATACCCTGAGGTAGTGAATGCAATAGATTGCAAGCACATACACATCAAAGCACCACCCAGTGAGCAGGGTAGGTTCTACATCAACTGCAAGGACTTCCCCTCCATAAACTGCCAGGTCATGTGCGATGCCCAGGGCATAATAATAAATGTGTGTGCTGGCTACCCTGGAAGTTACCATGATTCCCACATCTGGCATCTGACACAGCTGTGTCATAGATCTGCCAATGGGGACATCCCACATGGTCACCTAGTGGGGGATGCTGGATATGCACTTGAGCCGTGGCTGATGACACCCATCAGAAATGCACACACTCCCGAACAAGAACTCCATAATGAGGCACATGCACAAACATGAATCATAGTAGAGCATGTGTTTGGGATGCTGAAGTCATGGTTCCAGTGTCTGGACACATCTGGTGGAGCCTTGCAGTGCTCACCAGCTACATGTACCCAAATTGTCCTTTTATGTGCCATGCTACACAATATGATCCTGCAGAAACAGCTGCAGCAGGAACAGCATGCTGCAGGGCCACACAGCCCCCCACCATCATTGCCAAGGCCTGCACAGGCACAGAGTGACTCAGAGGAAGAACAACCTGCACCTGCCCCAGTAGGCAGAAGGAGGTGTGCCCAGTATGCCTGGTCCTGGCAAAGAGGCAATGTATAGCACATGCACTGACACAGTAGGGACCCAGGGAATGTCCCCTCTCTCTGACTCACACATACAGTAAAAGGGATGCCAAACATGACACTAACTGTGCTCAACCACATATAGGGAGTGTTCTCTGTGCATCTGACATAGGCAGCCCTGCAGCACCACCCTCAATACTGGGACACCCACAAGGTAAGTGACTCATACATGCTGGTTGGGTGGGCACATACACAACAACTGTTAAAGTCAGCAGGATAGGTGTAGACAAACACAAACAAATGCTGTACTATGGCCTCTGAATGAACCCTATGTGTAACCCCCCAGGCCTACACAGACAGACTACAGCAGTCCAGGCAGTTGGATGGAAGATGGGAAGGCTTGGAAGTCTGAAACCAATATGTAGGCAGTGAAAGCCAGGATCTGTAGTACACTGGTATGCCTCTAGCCAGCATGATAGGCAAGACTACAGACTGAAATGCAGTACCCAACATACCAATACAGTCCTAGCAAATGTGTTGAAGTGTCAGGTGTGCCCCCATCCTATGTACACTAATAGTAACAGTCAGGTGTGCCCCCCCCCACACTCCTGTGGAGAAATGTAGAAAGAGTCAGGTGCCCCCCCCCGCTATGCAGAAATGTAGCAACAGTACAAGGCAAACGACCGATGGATACCCTGCAGACACAGCATGCTACCTGTCAGTGTACAACACAAAGGTCAGCACCTCAGTACAAACAACCTGGACATGCTCCACACATGCAATACAGATGGCCATACTGGGTATGCTCACACACTTAGAGGAATGAAGGCAATGTCAATCAACAATATACTGAAAGGACATACTGGGCATGCCCACACACTTAGGCCATGTCTGCAAACACCAGTGGACCAGACATATCTGGCAGTTGCAGTTTTTGTCAGTATGCATCACTCCAGCCTTGCATATACAGTGGATAGGAATACAGACATACATGTAAGGACACCACAATGTAATAAGCCAAAGGTAGACAGACATAGATGTGTGGAAGAGAGTCACCGTAACAAGGACCCATCTGGGACTGTCCCACCCAGCACACAGCCAAAGGCCTACAACCACATGAGGTGCATATGCACTCACTGCAGATACTAGCCATCAGCATCTGTCAGCAGGACAGACTATGTGGTGCTCGTGCCAGCTGTGTAACATGACTGTACAAGGCAGTAATCATCTAGTAGCTGTATACATGTACCTGTGATGTATGTCCCCGTGTGTGCCCGCATGTGGCATGTCAACCCCTACACGAATGGGTTATGGCCCATGCACACACTGCCCACCCCATAGTAGTAGTATGACAAGCCTGTTTAGGTCATCCAATATGAAATACACCTTTGTGAGAGCTGTAGCTCATTAATCTCCATGGAGCATCCCATAACTGTGTGCTGCTGTAGTAATAAACCAGTTAGGTAGTAGTCCAAACCTCACACTTGGCAACTGCATGAGTGTGTTTGTGTGTGTGTTTGTCTGTCTCTGACTGTGTAGAGAGCAATGCTTTTTAGGATACTCAAGCCCCGTACAATTCATATACTGAACTTTGGCAAGGCCGCTGATGTTACTCACCAAGGAATACACCTCTGGGAAAGTCATAGCCCAGTAATCTCTTTAGCATGTCCGCATGTCCTGTAACTGTGTATTACTGTAGTGTGATAAAGTAGTTAAGTAGGTGTTTTAGCCCCAGACCTAGCAACTGTGTGTGTGTGTGTGTGTGTGTGTGTGTGTGTGTGTGTGTGTGTGTGTGTGTGTGTGTGTGTGTGTGTGTGTGTGTGTGTGTGTGAATCTGTATGTGTTTGACTGAGTAGACAGCAATGCTTTTTAGGCTACACACACTCCGTACAGTTCATATACTCAACTTTGGCAGGGATGCTGATGTCACTCACCTAGAAATACACTTCTGGAAAAATCAGAGCTTATTAATCTCCGTAGTGCATCCTGTAACTGCGTACTGCTGTACTGTGATAAAGTAGTTAAATAGGTGTTCCAACCCCAGACCTGGCAACTGTGTTTGTGTGTGAATTTGTGTGTGTGTCTGACTGAGTAAAAAGCAATGCTTTTTAGGCTACACACACTCTGTACAGTTCATATACTCAACTTTGGCAGGGCTGCTGATGTCACTCTCCTAGAAATACACCTTTGGGAAAGCCAGAGCCCAGTAATCATTGTCACGTGTCCTGCAACTGCATATTGCTGTAGTGTGATAAAGTAGTTAGGTAGGTGCTCTAACCCCAGACCTGGCAACTGTGTGTGTCTGACTGAGTAGAGAGCAATACTTTTTAGGCTACTCACACTCTGTACAATACAAATACTCACCTTTGGCAAGCCTGCTGATGTCACTCATCTAGAAATACATCTCTGGCAATGTCATACCCAATGATCTCTGTAGTGTGTCCTGCTATAGTGTGATAATGTAGGTAGGTAGATATTCAAACCCTATACCTGCCAACTGTGTGTATGTGTGTGTGTGTGTGTGTGTGTGTGTGTGTGTGTGTGTGTGTGTGTGTGTGTGTGAATCTGACTGAGTAGAGAACAATGCTTTTTAGGCTACTCACACTCTGTACAACACATATCCTGAGAATTGGAAGGGCTGCTGAAGTCACTCACCTAGAAATACGCCTCTGGGAAAGTCATAACCCAGTAATCTGTATGGCGCATCATGTAACTGCATACCGCTGTAGTGTGATAATGGAGCTAGGGAGATGTTCTAACCCCAGACCTGGCAACTGTGTGTTTGTGTGTGGAGCTGTGTGTCTGACTGAGTAGAGTGCAATGCCTTTTTAGGCTACTCACACTCTGTACAAGTCATATACTCACCTTTGGCAAGCCTGCTAATGTCACTCACCTAGAAATACACCCCTGGGAATGTCCCACCCAGTAATCTCTGTAGCTCATCCTGTAACTGCGTACTGCTGTAGTGTGATAAAGTAGGTAGGTAGGGGTTCTACTCCTAAACATGACAGGTGTGCATGTAACATGTATCCTGTGTAGAGGTGAGTATGTGACACCTGTGGCCAATGGGGAGGGAGTTTTGCACAATTATTTTATGACAGCCCTACTATATATCACTATGTCAACCAGACAGGGATACCAGATGTAAATTAGCTGAGGCAGGTGTGCAAAGCCATACACAGACATGTGACATCAAGGCCAGCCAACCACAGTTAGCAACCCTCACTATTACCCAGAGCACACACACATGCCTAGGCAACAGGCAATATGTGGGTAGTATACTGCATATTGGCCACTGGTACTAACTCTGAAGTGATAGCAGTTGGCTACAGAGGGCATGTCACCTTGGCCATCTGTCCAGTATGCACGTACATGCAGACAGTGCACCTCCACCATGTTCCCAAATGGACACCTGCAGCACCCATGGTGCCTTCACATGCCATTCCCAAAGGACATACCATGCCTGATAACATGCCCTGTATGGACAGATGACACTGACATCAGGGAATGCTGTTAGCATGCTATCATTGTAGGTGTAGGGTAAACCTGCTGCCCATTACCAGTTCCTGCTGCAGGTGGGCAAGGCTGGCACATCCAATGATAATCTGTGTTCACAACATGGGCCGGACACCCCAGGTACAGTTCCACATGTCACTGTACATCCATGTGGGTGGTGTGTACATCCCAGACACCATCCATGTCATGGAGTAAGGAACATATACATGGCAAATGATGCACAGCATTGGCCACACACAATAGTCATGCAGGTGACTGGATGGGGGATGCAATACCCACCTGTGTGGACAGATGCAGAAACCACAGGCCTGATGCACAACTCGGACCATCGTCATGTGGCCTGATACCAAGGTATACCCATTCCCCTACCCTTTGATAGCCTGCTGGCACAGCTGACCACTACACACCCATGCAGACATGCACCCATGCATGTCAGGACTGGCACCCTCTGTGTCCATGTGTGTGTGTTGTATAGTGCATCTGACCACATCCACAGTCACTACAACCCCACAGGGCGGACTGAAGCATGCTGTTTGATGTCTGACACCTCATCATACTCTATGCCTATATGACCTCTGTATTACCTGTGTGGTGCATGCGATACCTGCATATCGATGTGTTGTGGTAATCACATTAGTGATGAGTTGCACTCCTGGCCCTGCCAAGTGCATCAATGTGTGTGCGTCCCTATGTGAGTGTGCCTGTGTTGACGCTGACAGCTGTTCATGCAGACAGGCATGTGTATGTCACCTACCGTATATCTACCATATCCCTGTTGCAGATGTCACTCATCATCACAAATATGCTCTGAGTGCTCCAAAGCAGGTAATCCATGTGGCGCAACCAATAACTGCATGGAACTGTGATAGCACTACATAGTTGTTGGGGGGTTGATACCCTGTGCTGGTAGGTGTGTGACACAAACATGCTTCTGTTTTACTCCACCACCCCTCCCTGACATGTATTATCCTCTGTCTACCTCCCCCACTCCCTCTCTGGTGGATTTGGAGACCCAGACCTGCTATTCTTAGGCAGCAGCATGTGTAATGCAAGTGCTGCTCATGATCAGCTGATGGCATCTGCATGAATTGGAGCCCTCCCCTAGCTGATTGCATGTGGAATGGCTGTGGTAACAGGCCCATAGCCAATTGCATGGAAACACACTCCAATACCTAGGAACAACATGGTGGTGTTAGCCCTTTACAGTCACTGTGAGCAAGAACTCGATCTGTTGTTTAGCAAACAGCATCTCAGATGGATTGGGGATTTACCTCTAACAACATACACTGTGGAAAGAGGGCAACAAACAGGAGGGGGATGTGCCTGACCTGACTACAGACAATAAGTGCTGCTATACTGCATGTGGAGTACAGTTGGTTTAACAGTGTTTGTCTGGATATTCCTGTCGTACATGTTACAATACCTGCCATGTCAGTCCCATGTATATGAGGGGTCCCCATCCGCAGGGTCATCCGCAGACTGGGCAGTGTTGTGCCTTTGGTTTCATGTGTCAGCGACGGTACACCTATCTGTGGAATGCAGAAGGTAGTGTGAGGATAGCAGGCAGTAGATGGTGACAGCCAGGAAAATTACGGACATCACATCCCTCATAGGACATATGGTGCAACAAACCCTGTTACGACTCTTGCTATAGAAAGTACCCCAAAAAAGCAAACCCCATTTCTCGGTCACCCACATCCCCCAGAACCTTTTCTTAAGTTTTTCTGTCTATTCCTTCTAGCATGTCGAGGGATCAGTTGCTAATGTCCTCTCCTGCTCAGCTGGTGAACCTGGGAATATTGAGGCAATGTTACAATTGCCTCATGTACACAGACAACCCTCTCCTCCTCCCACAAAACACAAATACATGCGAGAGATGCAACTATACGGCCAAACTGGAGGCTGAGCTCTCTCAACATAGGACTGGCATGACCAGACAGGAGGAGAAGGTAACCACACACACTATAGACCCAGTCTCACATAATACCATCACAACCTCAAATCATACACATAAACACACAAAGACATACTCGAGGCTCTGATCAAAAATCTACCAAAACAGCAGAGGCCACCAAAGCAGACACCCAAACAACTACCACCTCAGAACACAACACCTGCAACACATAGACCACACAGTCAGAGTGTCAAGCAGTCACAGCCCTTAAGGCCAAACACAATGCCAGACACACTAGTCATTGGTGACTCCATAGTCAGACACACTGATGTCCCTCTCACCAGACTGAGTAAGGAGAAGGTCACAGTAAGCTGCCTGTCGGTGCTAGAATCCCACATAACGCATGCACTCAGGTCTCTCAACAGCAGGTACAAGTACGACTCAATCATTGTCCACGCTGGTGTTAACGACCTGAGGCACCTCCTTGGACTACATGAAAAGAGACATAGAGGAGCTCTCTGATTATGTAGCCCAAGCAGGTATGACCCTGACCTTGAGCAGTATCCTACCTTCACCAAGAATGATGCCACAATACAGAGATAAGATGATCAGCTTTAACAATTAGCTTAAACTCTGGTGTCATTCAAAGGGATCCAATGTCTGTCTGCCTGGGATGACATGCTGGACAAGCCACGCTGCTCGCAAGGGACGGCTTGCACTTGTTACCCTGGGATTCCAGATTTTGGCAAAGGCTCTTGCCACCCCCATAGTGCCTTTTTAGGCAAGGCTCAAATTCTAAACCTACCACCCTAGAACAAAACAAAGAAAAAAACTAAGGGTAATGCTGCTCAATGCCAGAAGTCTCAACCTCAAGATGCACGCACTCGAGGCCCTTCTCAGTATGGAGAACATCGATGTCTGTGCTGTGACAGAAACCTGGTTCAAGGCTCCTGAGAGCACCCCAGCACTATCAGGTTTTACCTCATATCATGCGTCCGCCCCAAAACCCGGACAATACCAAGAAAGGAGGAGGGGTATCCATATTCATCAAGGACACCCACACCTCAAGATTGGTGGCATCGCATGATGCATCGGAAACCATCCAGGTGCAATTAACCATAGGCAAGACTGCTCTGCAATTTGTAGCATGTTACAGGCCACCCTCGCAAACTCAGGAACCTCATATGGCCTTCCTGAAAACACTGGAGGGGATAAATGTATCTCAGAACACCATCAAACTAGGTGACTTCAACTACCCTAATATAGACTGGGAACACTACTCAAGCCCAAACACTCTAGCCCAAAAGTTCCTGGAATTCATAAACTCAAATGCCATGGAACAACTAGTCACCATCCCCACAAGAGGAAAAAACATACTTGATCTCATCATCACGAACATGGAAGCACAATGTTCAACGCCGGAAGTATACCCCTCACTGGTGAGATCTGATCACAAACTAATCTCGCTGGAGGTCCTCATCCCGCCCCACCGAAATGAAAAAGACCACAGTAAAGAACTTCAAAGCCGACTTCACACTTCTAAAGACTAGTGTGGTCTCCTTTAAGGCCCCTGAGCGCGGTTAACATTACTCAAACCGCTGAATCACTTACAAATGCCTTCTACCAGCACCTGCAGGGCTGCATGGATCAGGCAATCCCAAGCAAAACAAAGACTCTTTGTACCAAAGGCAAGCGTCCAGTCTGGTGGACCCCAGCCATAAACAAACTCTACAACAAAGGAGAAAGCTACTACAAGATAGAGCAAAATCCTTAAAAGGTAAGACACCGATGATCACTATAAGTAAAAAGCTAAGAGCTCTCATAAAATCATCCAAAGCTAATTTTGAGAAAAATAGCTAAGGACTCTAAAGACAACCATAAGGCATTCTTTAGCTATGTCAGAAACCTAGGAGGAAACTCCCAGATATGCTCAGAATTAGTTCAAAATGATGTGAAGATTACTGATCCTACAGACATTGCCAACATACTGGCTGAAAGGTTCAGTGCAAACTTCTCCCCTCCCCTAAAGGAGAGATATCTATACCAAATGATTGTAGCCCCCCAAACATCTCTAACACCCAGGTGAGAACTGCTCTCTCCAAGGCAAAGAGCACAGCATCCATGGGACCTGATGGTGTCCCCGGCTGTGTGCTCCATGAACTCAACGAGGAATTAAACCCACAGTTAGGACAGCTGTTTAATCTTAGTCTCACCTCGGATCGTGCCCAGGAGTGGCGCAGCGACTGTGGTCCCACTCCACAAAGGCGGTGCCTCCACCGACCCTGGAAATTACCGTCCCATTAGCTTGACAAGCCTTATCTGCAAAGCCATGGAGAGGATCGTAATGGATCTCATAAATAAAGACATAGGGAACTTGCAGACTTTGGATCCAACCCAGTTTGGCTTTGTCAAAGGCAGATCATGCCTTCTAAACTTGGTTGACTTTTTGAAACAGTCACCAAGGCCATTGAAGGGAAAGGCAGTCCATACAGCCTACCTAGACCTGGAAGGCTTTTGATACAATACCTCACTCGGGTATCATTGAAAAACTCATCAACTTAAATGTAAACCCATACATTACAAGATGGGTTGCAAACTGGCTGAGTGACAGAACCCACAGGGTCAGAGTTGCTGGCGCCATGTCAGACTCAAAGCCTGTCACAAGTGGTGTCCCACAGGGCTCAGTCCTGGGCCCACTCTTGTTTGGCACTACTTTTCTGAAGTACAAGCAAACACAGGAGGGTTATGGCTGACAAAGTTTGCAGATGACTGCAAACTGGGCCGTAGTTGAAAACACATCCGACACAGATATCCTTCAGAAGGGTCTCACAGAAACGGATAACTGGTGCCAGAGCCATGGCCTAAAGTTAAATGCCAAGAAATGCATAGTCATACCCTTGGAAAAATAAGGTTACCCCTAGCTACCATATAGGTGGCAATCCCCTGAACACAGAAGAAGTTATTAGGGACCTGGGAACCCAGGTTGACAGTAGCCTTTCATTCGACACTCATATTGCTAAAGTAGTTAGGAAGACCTTCTACATTGCCCACCTTATCATGAAGGGATTCACATCTAGATCAAGGGAAGTCATAGTCTCCCTATACTCATCACTCATCAGACCAATGATCGAGTACAATGCCACACTCGGAATGTATCTGACCCGACACTTGCAGCAGCTGGAGAGGCCACAAAGTTCCTCACCAAAAGGATAAAGGGTCTCAAAATCTGTCTTATGCTGCCCGACTGAAAGAACTCCAGTTATATTCAGTTGCTTACCGCTTGCTCAGAGGTGACCTATGCCTGACATACAAGGCCATGTCAAACCCAGATTTGATGAACATGCTTCATCTCAAAAATCTAGATCCCTCAGAGCCACAAGGCGGGAGACTTAAACCTCGACACGGTTATTAATAGGACGTGCTGGAGGGATAGATTCATCACCCAAAGACTCCCTATGCTGTGGAACAAAATCCCGGTTTATGTGAGGCAGAGCACCTCGCTGGCCTTGTTCAAGAGGAATCTTGACCAATGGATGGGAGATCGCAGATACACCCCAGGGGTTACCTCAGTGTCACTGCTCGACAGAGGCACAGCAAAATAATGGGCATAGTTTCTCCAAACTAAAGGGGTGGCGTAAGCCACAAAACTATGGGCTAGGCTTATAAATGCCCTCGGGCAGATAGCCTAGTATGAACCTATGAACCTATGAACCTATATCTATGAGGGTATAACAGCAACATGTCAATATTGGCTCTGTGTATGTGCCTCCAGCCACAACTCTGTCAGCCTTTGTACATATGTCATGCAGTAGGGGGTGCATATTTTCTGTACTCCATAGTCATTGACAGCATATCTGATAACAAGCCAGTGAGATATCAGACTGCTACACATGGTATGTATAGTAGGGGTTATAACTGAGGACATAGCCTGGCCATTATGTGGTTGTATGTACAGTATGGAGGTATGTGTAAGTCTGGTAATTGTCGACAGTGTGTGTATAGTTAATATGTACCTTGGCCTGTGTAGAGACTGTTGTAGATGTCATTGTTCCAGGTCCTGTCCTATCTGATGTTACATGCTGCTCCACTGTATGTCACCCTAACAGCTTACGTTTGTAGGGGGCGAGCACATTCATGTCCCATACCACAGACAGGCATTGGACCACACTGTCTAGTGGCCCAGTATACGTAGGGGTGTTGTGTGAGTGGCTCATATGAGGATGGTGTAGCTCAGATAGTCCATATACTGTAATAGTACGCTAGCTTACTATATGTGGCTGTGGCTGTGTTCACATTGGTTGTGGTTATACACTTTCACACAGGTGTCTGTTACTCTGTGATGTGACATGCCTGTAGAGCCTGCTATCTATGCAGGTACATGTGTATCCCCACATGGGAGATGTTGCCCAGTGTTGAGTCATTCTGCCTGTAGCTAGTACTGTGCTTTGTTACATGCCTAGCACATGTCTGTACTTATCCAATGAGATGACATGTCCTGATACTTGCCAGATGTACTTCTGCTGGGCCACCATGACAGTCATGTATGTCAGACAAAGCAGTGGGATTCTGTTCAGATGTTTTCCACTAACTAGTGGATAGTATGTGGCCATGGCACATCTGTACCAGCGGTTATTATGTGTCAGGACAGACAGGGGTTTATGAATGTATAATCTATGGGGGCAAATGTATACCAGTATTTACATTAGCATCCACATTGACAGGCATTAAGAGGTTCTGTGTATACCTCTGGACTGACCAGTGTGTGTCAGACTGTCCACACATATTGGGTGTATCACAGCTGTAGTCCACAGGGGCGTTACTGCGCTAGCAGTGGTACTGTACTATGATGACCTTACAATGTCTGTCAGTAGCTAATAGCACACATGTCCACAGCAGATGTGGCCTCTCACAGACTCCATGTCTGCGAAGACACTCCCTATTACAGTAGCAATAGTCTACAGATATACCTGCAATACATACATGACATCCCCTTGCACTGAGAGGTTGGAACTATTGGGGCTGGGGTAGGGCTCCACCCCATGTGCAGGACATATGGTAAACATATATGTACATATCATTATACATATATCCATATAGATATGTACACATTTACATAACTTGCTTACTGTATGACAACAGTTGTACACATATGTGCCTGTGTTCCAGACTTTGTCCTTCACCTACATACCTGGCTTGGCACAGGTCACATGCTGTCAGGGTTTGATATGTAGTGGGCTGTGTGTATGTCATGCTGTCATTCCTGCTATCCCTCTACTGCTGTCGTGTCCCCCACACATACTGGGGGGTTCACCTACACAATACATGTGTGCCCTAATGCACTGCAGAGGGCAGTGTATGTAACCGTGGTATATGGCCCAGTAGTAGTGAGTGTAGAGGGGGTGCACCATGACTAACCTAGGCTGTAAGAACATGTGTGGGTATCTGGGGTAAGCTGCCTTAAGGCATCTGGATGTACATTACCATACAGTCCACCATGCGTAAATGCAGGCCTACTGCCGCCTACCATACGAACTGTTCTGTTTATCTGTGTGATTCTGATGGTGTCTGTTATGCCTTGTTATGTAACAGATACATCCTATTGTGTCAAATGGGGTTTGTACCCCCTAGGGATTGTGTACAGAGTGTAGATAGAGGCTGCTGACCTATACATCTGCATTACGTACTGTTGATTTTCTGGTATGCTGTGGTCCAGTCTGTCATTACTATTGTACTACTAAAAGGCCTCGGCCTGGACAGCAACATGTGTCAGCCTTACCAGACTACTGTCTCAGTATAACTGTTTCACAGTTGCATTACACTGTTCATATGGATGTCAGTGTGTAAACGGCTATATGACATGGCATATACAACTGTCATAGTACACAAATATAGCTGGCACAATCATTTATGGGCACCTGTGTGTGGTGTTATACCCTTTGATATCTCTGTGGGTATGTGTTGCAGGCTATGAATGTCATTCGTATGGGTGGCTCATACAGTGTCCAGTTGGTAAGGTGGTGACTGTAGGAATACTGGCTGCTCAAGTTGTGTGCACGTACTACATATGTATCGTACTGTACATATCTCTGTGTGTGTATGTGTACTTACATATATATCTATATATGTGTATATATATATATATATATATATATATATATATATATATATATATATATATATATATATATATGGATCCCCTACACTACTCCGACACACCACAAAGCCAACACCCAAAACACCTACACCAAAAGACCGACAACACACAATACCGAAAACTCACGAAACTGAACACCATAACATCGACACACAAAACGTAAACTACACATTACACATAATTATATATGCACTAACCTTAACCCAAACCCTAATCCTAAGGTCCGACACTACTGCACACTTACCCTACCTGAACACTAACCCTAAATCACTTAACCTGCCCCTAAACCTAAAGTCCGTCACTATTGCACACTTACCCTACCCGCATCCTAGCCCTAACTCACTTAATCCGCCCCTAAACCTAAAGTCCGTCACTATCACACACTTACCTGACCTGCACCCTAACCCTAACGTCTGTCACTATCACACACTTACCTTACCCACACCCTAACCCTAAGTCCGACACTACCACACACTCACCTTTCCCGCACCCTAACCCTAAATCCCTCACTATCGCACACTTACCTGTCTGCACCCTACCCCTAAATCCCTCACTATCGCACACTTACCTGTCCGCACCCTAATCCTAAATCCCTCACTATCGCACACTTACCGAGTCACGCTCACGCGTTGCCCATGTCGGTGTTTCGGCTGTTGGGATTTCACCTTGTCGATCATCTGTGTCATCGGTCTTCTGGTGTCGGTCTTTTGGGCGTCGGCTTTGTGGCGTGTCGGTCTAGTGTAGGGAACCCATATATATATATATATATATATGTATATGCCAGTAGCTGCATATATCTGTCTTTGTATATGTATCCTAGGGATGGCCATGTTGTGTGCGGTCCTGGTTATGGGATCTGCAACACTTGTTACTGTATTACAGGGGGGACGTGCTTGGCTGGGGGGAGTATATCTATTTGTACCAGAAGTATATTGTGTGGGACCTCTCAATGCCATTAACATTGCATGAGGACATATATGATTTTGTTATATCCCCATTGTTATCACCAGATATCTGTCCGTATACACCTATATATACAGGTGTTGTTGGACAGCTGCAGACCATACCTGGCAGGGTGTGCAGTTCAGTGCCTCCAGCCATGGACATGCTGACTGTGCTTGCCAGGGGTTCCACAGGCACATGCAGGTACAGACCCTGAGGTGCTACTCTCCCCTGATGATGACAGGTGTCCACTGGAACCATGTCCTGCCTGGGACTGGCCAGGGCCACATGCACAAGGCCTGCTGCGGTGTGGTGTGGACAGCACCCCCAGTGGTCTGCTGGGGCTGGTACTGCCACTATGGGAGCAGCTTGATGGTGTGGCATGTTCACGTTGACCACCAGCTGCTAGTGTTTCCGGCCTACATCCACGTGGACGTCGCACCACTCCCACCACACGTTCAAGCACGGACATTCCATGTTTGAGGAGGCCCAACATCTTACCCCATCATCTATCCATGACCTCGGTATGTTCACGGAGGGCAGCAGCAATGTCATGGAGGTTGCCACTTGCAGATGAGAAAGCAGCCCTCTGTAGCCTCAGGCCCTATCTGGTGTGCATGTCCATATGTGCCTGTGCCTCCATTGCAGCCTGAAACATGCTCCTGGTGGTACCAGTTCTGGCACCTCTGCCAGGGGCATAATGACCAGCGGCCCTCCCACGAGCACCATGGTACATCTGCCGATGTGGTGGCCTGCCGGACATCTGGCTATGCCGACTGTGACCCGGCATGGACACCACACCTTCCTGATCACTGGCACCAATCACCAATTGTCCCTCTGCTATGACCACGTGTGATGGGGTTTTTAGGGGCACTACAACTGTGTGCAGGCTTTGGGTGGCTAAGAGGGTGATGACACATGTAGGTGCAGTGTCGGCCTCTGACAACCCCACCTGTGCCTCACCAGTACCATCATCATCATCATCATCGGTGTCTGTATGGACACCTACGTCAGTTTGCATGCGGGAGGGAACTTGACCCACCTCGCCACTTGTTGGGAAACAAACACACACATTAAGACCTGTACAGCATTGCATAACAGTACGCACACTCACACACACACACACACACACACACACACACACACACACACACACACACACACACACACACACACACACACACACACACACACACACACACACACACACACAGACACAGACACACAGGCACAGACACACACACATGTACACCCACAAACACTGACTGTCCACCTTACTACCCCAGTTACCCTGGGTTTACAGACAGCCCCACATTCAGTTACAGATGTTCCCCAACCTGCATGGCACTTGCTAACATACACCCATTCATACTACCCATTAACATATCAGACTTCTCCATACCTGCAAGTGTGATCACAACACATGACCTGTTACTCCATCACCTCTCTAACTTTGGTGGAGTAGGTAGTACATTGCCTCTCTGCTGTCATCCAGTAATACCCTGTGTATGTCCAGTCATGGTGTACATGGCCCCTAAATGGTTTGGGCTGCTACATTCACTACATATGTCACACATTGGAGCCCCATACTACAGTCTTGATCAGTCCATGCCCCATCTGCTGCACAATCAACCCATAATGCGGACAACAATAATACCTGGATACACTCACTGATGTGGACTGGTAATTCTACATTGCACTAGTCATGCTGCATATGTGGGTAGCCAGTTATCCATCTGCTGCTGGTTATGATGTGTATACCTGGTATGTACTTTCCATCCCAATGCATGCTCTGTGCTACAGACCTTGTTATGCTATCAGCTGTCCTGTGTTCACATATCGGACAGGCTGTCCTGGTGTCTCATGTGTCATTACATCTACAGCACAATCCGAGGGAGAAGTACTGCCATGTGATCAATCACACTATCGCCTGTGCATACATGGACACCCGCACAGACACACATGTACACACACATCAGACATGCATCAACCACACTTCACCAGATTGCACTTACACACACATTCAACACCCATCCCACACACACACACACACACACACACACACACACACACACGCACACACGCACACACACACACACACACGCACACCTACGTGTGGGGTTGCACACCTTTTGTACACACAGTCCTCCCATTACCCTTCTGTCAGCATGAATTACATCTGGTGCTCAACAGCATGCAGTGCAACCAATGTGACGTAATCCTCATCACAGCGGCAGTATACATGTGTGTGATGTATGGGCTGTGTTGGCAGGTGATGGCCCTTCCCCTTGTCAACACTGCACTCATGTAAGAAGTGTTACTCTTGACCTGTTCTGCACCCTGCCTTGGACTGTGCACCATACCACACAGGTGTACAAACAATTGCTGTTTATGTAGTACTGTGTCTGTTATGTCAGCTCCACTGCTCACAACCCCTGTGTGTTACACCACCTCATACATGGGATGATATGTGAATGGATATATTTTGTGAATGCCTGATGTCTGCTTTACAGATCACAACATCAGCAGTGCATGTATGACCAGTACAGGACTATTACACTGACTCCCACCAAACCTTACCATGGCTGTGGGGGATACCTTACACATGTCCCAGAACTCTGCATGGTTGCAAGGTCTACTCATGTGCACATCCCTTGGAGTGCACATACTGCTGTCACTATTGCTGTGGGTTCGGGTTTATGTCTGCCACAGTTACATAACCTGATTGTGTGCAGTTGCAGCCATGAGGGTGGTGTTTCACACATGTCCCTACTATAGGCAGTGTGTCCTGCCATACTCCCCATCCTTGTGGACACATTGCACAATGACAGGATGTTAGGTATCTTGCATGTGTCTCTTGTACCCTTCCAATACCCCAGCATGGTCACTACTGTGACACAGTGCATTTCACAACAACAAAACATGAACGTGTACAGCATGCAGTATGAGTAGGTGGGTTAGATGTGTGCATGGCATTTCCCATAGCCATTACATGCACAGTGTCTTGTCATGCATGAATATGAAACATACTCACCGGCTACAGGCTGCTGCTGTGGTGGTATCCTGGAGTGACCTACATAAGAGTGTGAGAATGTTGTTGTCAGTGGCCACTGCTGTGGCATTTGTAAAGGGGAGTGCAGTATTATGTTACATCTACAGTAGGGGTCCACAGTACTACAGCTTATGCACATCTGTTTATTACTACTACACAGCAACAGACTATGTATATGACATCTGAGATTTGCATGATGTACCTGTACAGATGCAGATGCATACACATGAGTGGTGTACTGATGTGCCCTGGGGCCTTGCCTGCACGCTCCTCAGGCAGTGTGTCAGTGGCACCCACCTCCACAAGGTGCCCTGCCTGTTGTTGGTGCTGCAGGTGGGCAGGTGCCACAAGGCTCCTGAGTAGCTCCTCCATACAGGTGAAGGGTGTATGGATGGCTTGTCCCCCCCTGTTGTGAGGTAGTCTCCCCATACAGCAGCAGCATGCCGACGTACATGGCAAAGCAGGTCACTGCAATGATGCCGGACCTGCTCATAGCTGTGGTTATGCAGTCTGAAACCACTGACCCTGTGGACTAGTTCGTTCTACAGGACGGTCCTCTCCTGCTGGTCTTGGGCTGTCCATCCGAACAGCTGGTCAAAGTGCTGCACCAAATGTGATACTATCACCTCAGTCTCTGCAGCACTGTAGGCCGGAAGATGGATATGGGGCATCATCCCTGGAAGACATAAAGATTGAAACAGGTCAGTGCAACCATACAGCAGGGTTATCATAGTTATTAATACACATCTGTGTCTCCCCCCACCATATCAGCTACAACAAACAGTTCCTAGAATGCAATTGGTATATCGGCTGCTTGCCTACCACTGGGACATATGTTGTATTGTACCAAGCTTTGTGCTATATGTTTGTGCCATGCTCTGTGCTATGTGTTTGTAGCTATGCTCCCTGTGGGGACACTAACTCTGCTGGCATGTTACAGACTATTTCACCTGCA